>NC_059481.1:0-276524 GCF_018139145.2 Gymnogyps californianus
ATTTCAACCCAGCAAGTTTCCCTGAACTGGCACTTCCTCACCAGCAAACATGGACAGCACCAGTGGGAAGAGGGGCAGGTGGGAGAAAAGGCCCACCAGTAAGAGGCCAACAGGGACATCGCAGGCTCTGGGGCGTTTCTCTCCGACACTGCTGACAGGACAGAGACATCCTCACGCAATCCCACCACAGGTTGCACGAGCACTGGTGGCATTTTTCAGAAGGACCGCAGTCAGGAAGTAGGAGCCACAGAAGAGGTCTTCCTGGGCACACAGGAAGAGGAAGAGGGGACGTGCACGAGGGGGTATGAGAGTGTGCCGGAGCACGTTGTGATTGAGGGAGATGCTGAAGGAGCTGCTTTGGGTCCTCCTGCCAGCTCTTGCCTCTGCTGAACCTCATCCCCTGCCCTCTCTCTTGGTCGCCTCGTTCGGCAAGGGCAGGAGCTTGGCTAGGAGTGCAAGCGAGAGTAAGGGTATCTGGTTGACGGCCGCTTCGGATGAGCTACAAGGTGAGAAAGAGGAGAGGCACTAACTTAGGCAGGCAGATTGAGAGGCTGTCCAACAGGGGGTGAAGGGAGGCAGCAGCAGAGACGGCAAGTGCAAGCATCGAACGAGCGATCGCTGGGCCATGAAGGTACTCTGTGAGGTCCAATGTTGAAGAGGTTAAGCTGGAAACTTCATAAGCAGGTCTAATTAGGCGAAACCAAGATTCTCACAGGTTACCAGCCTGGGTCTTGTAAGAGAGGGCATGCCAGGCTTGCGCAAAGAGCTCTGGCACTCCCTTGAAAGCTCCTGTGAGTAGAGGTGCCCGGTGGCCCTGGAGGAAGGCTGCACTTGGTGATGGCCAGGGAGACGGAGAGACTGCCAGGCTCAGCCAGGAGCCTATGGCTCAGCGAGGGTGGCCACAGGGGAAAGGCAGCATCTGTCCAGGTGGTCCCATGGTGTAATGGTGAGCACTCTGGACTCTGAATCCAGCGATCTGAGTGCAGATCTCAGTGGGACCTCAAGCTTTTGGCTCCCTCAGGGCTTTCCTCAGCATGCTTACACCTTATCCCCTTGCCTTGCTGTTGGGTCAGTTGTTTAATGCCCTCTGATCTTCCTTCCTTTCTGTGCTCCCAGCCCAGGGACTGACATCCGTGCCCCTTCTCCTGCCCTGTGCCCACCACACCTCTGCAGCTTTCCTGAGCGCTGGCCCCTGTCCCCTCTCTGCTCCTGTGTTCTTGATGGCTGCTGCTGGATGAGGGCATCCAGCAGTGGCTCAGAGAATCACACACCACCTGAGGTGGAGATCATGCAGTGCAAGCCGGGCTCAAAGCAGGGTCAAGTCGAGGATGTTTTTCATGGCCTTGCCTGGCTGGATGTTGGACATCTCCCAAGAGGGAGGATCTCCAAGCTCCCTGGGCAACCGTTTCCCATCTTTGCCCACCACTGTGTGTGGCATTCCTTGTCTTTCCAGCCCTGTCCATTGCTTCTTGTTCCATCCATTTCTCTGAGGCTTTTCTGTCTTTCTCTTGCCCGCTTGCTTGGGTTTGGTGCGCTGGTATCAGGCCAGGGAGCTCCACCCACAACTTGCAGTGCCCCATGCATGGGGACAGACTCACTGTCATGGGAGAGAGCAGGTTCTCCCACCAGGGCAGGGAGGAGTGAGCGAGCGACCACGTGCTGCCTAGATGCCAGCTCGGCTTAAACCATGACATCCTTGCAGAGGTGTTGGCCAGCTGAGGTGGGAGGAGAACAAACCACCACGAGTCTCCAGCTATGCTGCACAAAGTCTTTAATGAGAAGGAGGAAATGCAGTGGCACAGAACAGAGACCAAGAAACACGGCGGCAGGGTTCAGGGAGGCACAGAGAATGGCCCATTTCCAAGGACAAGCTCCACACACAGCGCTTGCCTTTTCCCATTTGGCTCTACCTGGTGGCAATCGCAGCCCACCAACACCAGACCCTAACTCCGGCACCCTCCCCCCGTCAGCAGGAGGCTCAGCAAAGCAGAAGAGAATGAGCCCTTTCTCAAGGAGCTCAGAGCAAAGCAGAGTCAGAAGAGGCAGGGTGAGGCCTGCCATGCAGTGAGGAGCAGTGAGCACAGGTCCCTCCTGCCAGGTGGGACGAGGACACCCAGCCCGTCTGCAAGCCGTGGCCACGCTCCTGCTGCTGCAGGGTCCCTGTCTTCCTTCCTGCTCCGAAGGGGACGATCTGCCGGCTTCAGCAGTTCAGACTGCAGCGGAGGGGAGGCAGGCACAGCCCTGAGCCCCCCCAGACCAAGGGAGCCCCCAGAAGAGATGGGAACCCCCCCGGCGCTGAGGGAGCTCCCAACAGCAGCGGACAGAGAGGATCCCACGGCTGTGCTCTGAGGGAAAGAGGTGAGGATGGGGCCCGGCAGGGTCACCACCACCGGAGAGGCCTCGATGTAATACCGTCGAGTCAGCGCAGCGGGCGACACAGGGCTCACTGCAGCTGCTTGCAAGTGGGGTTGGGCCAGAGGCGCCACAGGGGCGTGGGGGACAGGGTCTGAAGCAAGACATCTCTCGGAGAGGGAGGCAAAGCTGAAACACAGAGCAGGCAGGGAGCACGAACCTCAATATCAGTCTGTCTGTCTTCTCCTCAGCTCTCTCCGTGGACACACTTTGGTTTCTGAACACCCAGCGTGCCTACATCTCCCACGGCCCTCATTGTGCCCTCCGAGTTGCATGGCACAGGAAGGCTGACCCACTTTGGGAATAGGAGCCAGCACAGTGGGTTTAAAGCACCTGTGGAAAGACTGATCATACCCCATCTCCAGAACAAACATTGCTGCATTGAAGAAAGCACTGGATGTACTTGCCCATTTCGTTAGAGACCATCTACTGCAGGTGCAAATTCTGGTGGGCAGATCTCCCTGCAGCTCAGCCCCATTGATCCCCTTCTGCTTGAAAGAAATCCCCTGTTCCCAGCCCTCCTCAGCCACCCCACCAAAAGGGAAAGGAGGTGACAGCCCTTAAACCATTCTGTTGCAGGGCCAAGCTGAGGCAGCCCAACTATCAACCTGAGTAGCCACCATGGCAGCAGTTCAGCCCACAGGGAGAGATGGAGCGGACTCAGACTTACCTTGTTCCTCGAGGAAAGGGAGGCAAGAGAGCAGGATGCGGGGCCTGGAGGAGCGCGGGCTTTTATGCTGTGTCCCAGAGCCCTGGGGGGCCACAAACATTCCTTGCTCATGAAGCATCTAAACACCTAGTAGTTGCCGCTTGGTCCAGCCTCGCTGGTGATTAAGCCCTTGCCTCTTTCACCTGAGATTTTGTGCTCCCGCTGTATACCACCGGGTATACTTCAAATGGTGGTGGTATACATACCACTGAACATCAAAACGATTCATCCGTGTCTCAGCTTCATAAGGCCAATCAACTTGGAGGTCTCAGGCTAGTGGGCAAGGAGATTTTGAGTGGGTTTGCATAGTATGGATTGCCTTTGTCACTTTGCCTTCTTCATGGTGAGCACGGCCACCAGTCATGGTCAAATTCAGCTATGAGGGACACCTCAAGTCAGCTCTCAAGTGCTTTCAGTGCAGGCACTCAGGCTAACCCTGAGAGACATTTCTCCAATGGGTCATCGTAGACACACGGGACGCTGTGAGTTTGTTCAAGCAGAACGTCAAGACTGCACAATCCCATATGGGAGAAGAGACTTGTCTCACCAGGGATGTGCCAAAGCTCAACGGCAAGGAAATTCTGTTGTGGGCTGGAAGGAAGCCCCCTGCGGGCAGGGATGACGGCCACAAGGACCTTGCTTACACTCATCAGGCTCTACCACGGCCTGGTTTTGTGATCAAAGAGATGCCTGCATCCTTCCCTGAATGAGACCCACACCGGAATTGACCTGTTTGCTCAGCAAGTTCATCCCAGAGGCCCAAGGCCTGGATGGCCTGCTTCTGAGGAGAGGGCAGGGCAGGGAGCCAAAAGCTCACAGCCCTTCTTCCTGGGTCAGGGATGGGGTGGCCCATTCCATGCATTTCAGATTTCAAAGGGACAGTGCATCAGTCTCCAGAGCACCTGGGAGTCACGGTGATGTGGAAGAGTTGGGAAAAACCCTGAACTCCAGGCCAACATGAGTCACCCTGCTGTGGAATTCAGGGGACATGGTGGCCCTGCCTCAGGCAGGCCAGGAAATACCAGAGCTCACAGCCTCATTTCTCCAAAAGTTCTGCTTTTGTCAAGGGCATTTCCACACAGTTTAGCACCATTCCCGAAACAACTAGTACTTCTATGCAATCTTGTACTGCTGTTGCCTTCCAAGGCCTTGCCTTTTGGTGGCTGCTCCAGGGCCCATGAGACTCAGTGCACCCCAGAATAATGAAGGTTGGAAGGGACCGCTGGAAGTCCTCTGCCTCTGCTCCGAGCAGACCAAACTTCCCAGGTTCCTCAGGAAACTCTAGGCCTTGTCCCGTTGACTTCTGAACACTGCCACTGTCGGACAGGTCACTGTCTCTCGTGCAGCTCTTCCAGGGCTGCACTGCAAGCCCTGGGGGCTACCAGGAGATGGCAATGGCTCTCACAGCTGAGCCTCCCAGGCCCACAAGTGGCCCACCAGGAGACGACAGTGAGGGTGCCAGCACCAGTGAGCAGATCCCAGGGTATAGGGTAAGGTCTGCAGATGGGTTGAATGGAAGTTGTCGCGTGGTCCGTATAATGACACGTCAAGGATGCCCACTCCTCTACCTCATTCTCAGCCAGGTTGTTTCGTCCCACTTTTAAAACCCACCTAGTTCTAGATTTGATCTGAATGAGCCAAGAGGTTGGAGTGGGCTCCATGGCACCATGAAGAGCACAAGGGCTGGGTGTGTGCAAGGAATGCCACCTGCTCTGCATTTCATTTTCATGCCAGTGACTAGAAACCCCTTCTGGAAAGAGGAGAGAAAGTCTGTCCCAACACAGCTTTCACTGCAAAGCCCAGAGGGAGCCTTCACTCCTAATCCTGATACTTAGGTCCCGTCCACCTCCAGACCTCACCCCATGGCCCTGGGAGCTCCTCACCAGTGCTGGCACCCTCACTGTCGTCTTCTCGTGGCCCGCTTGTGGGCCTGGGAGGCTCAGCTGTGAGAGCCCCTGGCTGGTAAGATGGGACCAGGCCTCAAGGCCCTGCTCAGGTGAAAGCGTACCTGTTTGGTGGATACATGGTTGGCGTGGGTCATCTCGAAAGGTCCTTTGCAACTCAAGCTGTGTGATGAAAGCTGAGGGGAGGGATCGTTGCCCTTCCCTCGGCACTGCAGAGGCCACGTCTGGATTGGTGTGCCCCAGTTTGTGTCCCCAGGGAGAACAGAGGTGGCGATGATCTCTCCTGGAGGGGGGTACTGGCAGAGGATCAGGCAGAACGTAAGGGCTGGAGCATATGACGTATGGGGTGAGGCCGAGGACACTAGGTTTGTGGAACCTGGCGGAGATGAGCAAGGTGGGGAGGAGGGGATGGAAGTGCTGTCTCCCACCAGCTACAGGAGGTTATGGAAAGGGTGGAGCCCGACTCTCCTGAGAGGTGCACTGCAAAAGGGCAAGAGGCAACAATCACAAGTTGCAACAAGGGAAATACCAGCTGTCTTTTGGGGAAAAGGAGTGACAGAGCTCGCGGTGCAGCCCTGGAATAGCTGCTCAAGAGACAGTGACCTCTCTGACAGTGGCAGTGTTCAGGAGTCAACAGCACACGGCCCAGAGCCTGCTGAGGAACCTGGGAAGTTTGGTCTGCTTGGAGCAGTGGACAGGAGCAGAAGACCTCCAGAGGTCCATTCCAACCTTTGTTATTCTGGGTACACTGAGTCACACGAGCCCTTGAGCAACCACCAAAAGGCAAGGCCTTGGAAGACAGCAAATGCAGGAGATTGCATAGAAGCACCAGTTGATTCAGGAATGGTGCTAAACTGTGTGGAAATGCCCTTGACAAAAGCGGAACTTTGGGGCTGTGAGCTCTGGTATTCCTGGTCCGCCTGAGGCAGGGCCACCGTGTCCCCTGAATTCCACAGCAGGGTGACTCATGTTGGCCTGGAGTTCAGGGTTTTTCCCAACTCTTCCACATCACCGTGACTCCCAGGTGCTCTGGGAGACTGATGCACTGTCCCTTTGAAATCTGAAATGCATGGAATGGGCCACCCCATCCCTGACCCAGGAAGAAGGGCTGTGAGCTTTTGGCTCCCTGCCCTGCCCTCTCCTCAGAAGCAGGCCATCCAGGCCTTGGGCCTCTGGGATGAACTTGCTGAGCAATACAGGTCAATTCCGGTGTGGGTCTCATTCAGGGAAGGATGCAGGCATCTCTTTGATCACAAAACCAGGCCGTGGTAGAGCCTGATGAGTGTAAGCAAGGTCCTTGTGGCCGTCATCCCTGCCCGCAGGGGGCTTCCTTCCAGCCCACAACAGAATTTCCTTGCCGTTGAGCTTTGGCACATCCCTGGTGAGACGAGTCTCTTCTCCCATATGGGATTGTGCAGTCTTGACGTTCTGCTTGAACATACTCACAGTGTCCCGTGTGTCTACGATGACCCATTGGAGAAATGTCTCTCAGGGTTAGCCTGAGTGCCTGCACTGAAAGCACTTGAGAGCTGACTTGAGGTGTCCCTCATAGCTGAATTTGACCATGACTGGTGGCCGTGCTCACCATGAAGAAGGCAAAGTGACAAAGGCAATCCATACTACGCAAACCCACTCAAAATCTCCTTGCCCACTAGCATGAGACCTCCGAGTTGATTGGCCTTATGAAGCTGAGACATGGATGAATGGTTTTGATGTTCGGTGGAATTTATACCACCACCATTTGATGTATACCCGGTGGTATACAGCGGGAGCACAAAATCTCAGGTGGAAGAGGCAAGGGCTTAATCACCAGCGAGGCTGGACCAAGCGGCAACTACTAGGTGTTTAGATGCTTCATGAGCAAGGAATGTTTGTGGCCCCCCAGGGCTCTGGGACACAGCATAAAAGCCTGCGCTCCTCCAGGCCCCGCATCCTGCTCTCTTGCCTCCCTTTCCTCGAGGAACAAGGTAAGTCTGAGTCCGCTCCATCTCTCCCTGTAGGCTGAACTGCTGTCATGGTGGCTACTCAGGTTGATAGTTGGGCTGCCTCAGCTTGGCCCTGCAACAGAATGGTTTTAAGGGCTGTCACCTCCTTTCCCTTTTGGTGGGGTGGCTGAGGAGAGCTGGGAAGAGGGGGTTTCTTTTAAGCAGAAGGGGATCAATGGGGCTGAGCTGCAGGGAGGTCTGCCCACCAGAATTTGCACCTGCAGTAGATGGTCTCTAACGAAATGGCCAAGTGCATCCAGTGCTTTCTTCAATGCAGCAATGTTTGTTCTGGAGATGGGGTGTGATCTGTCTTTCCACAGGTGCTTTAAACCCACTGTGCTGGCTCCTATTCCCAAAGTGGGTCAGCCTTCCTGTGCCATGCAACTCGGAGGGCACAATGAGGGCCGTGGGAGATGCAGGCACACTGGGTGTTCAGAAACCAAAATGTGTCCACAGAGAGAGCTGAGAAGAAGAAAGACAGACTGATATTGAGGTTCGTGCTCCCTGCCTGCTCTGTGTTTCAGGTTTGCCTCCCTCTCCGAGAGATGTCTTGCTTCAGACCCTGTCCCCCACGCCCCTGTGGCGCCTCTGGCCCAACCCCACTTGCAAGCAGCTGCAGTGAGCCCTGTGTCGCCCGCTGCGCTGACTCGACGGTATTCATCGAGGCCTCTCCGGTGGTGGTGACTCTGCCGGGCCCCATCCTCACCTCTTTCCCTCAGAGCACAGCCGTGGGATCCTCTCTGTCCGCTGCTGTTGGGAGCTCCCTCAGCGCCGGGGGGGTTCCCATCTCTTCTGGGGCTCCCTTGGTCTGGGGGGCTCAGGGCTGTGCCTGCCTCCCCTCCGCTGCAGTCTGAACTGCTGAAGCCGGCAGATCATCCCCTTCGGAGCAGGAAGGAAGACAGGGACCCTGCAGCAGCAGGAGCGTGGCCACGGCTTGCAGACGGGCTGGGTGTCTTCATCCCACCTGGCAGGAGGGACCTGTGCTCACTGCTCCTCGCTGCATGGCAGGCCTCACCCTGCCTCTTCTGACTCTGCTTTGCTCTGAGCTCCTCGAGAAAGGGCTCGTTCTCTTCTGCTTTGCTGAACCTCCTGCTGACGGGGGGAGGGTGCCGGAGCTAGGGTCTGGTGTTGGTGGGCTGCGATTGCCACCAGGTAGAGCCAAATGGGAAAAGGCAAGCGCTGTGTGTGGAGCTTGTCCTTGGGAAATGGGCCGTTCTCTGTGCCTCCCTGAACCCTGCCGCCGTGTTTCTTGGTCTCTGTTCTGTGCCACTACATTTCCTCCTTCTCATTAAAGACTTTGTGCAGCATAGCTGGAGACTCGTGGTGGTTTGTTCTCCCTCAGTTAGCTACCCGCTCTGCAAGGAAGAGCACTGGCTTCTGTCCTGAGCTTACCGCCAGCTGCGGATAGAGCTCCCTGAACGTAGAGCAGAGCACCAAAAAGCCTCAGAGTCCTTGAGCATGTGTCTGTAAGCTAGTGATCACGGCCCTGTGGGCCAGTTGCCAAATTGTTCATTCTGAAAGTTAATACATGCCTTTTGAATTAACTTTTCAGTCCTCTCAATTGTTGTTCACAAAATCATATGAAAACCAGCCATGGCACTTCTCTCTTTCATTGGTGGTGTGGGAGTAAACTCCAGGGCATGGGTTTGGAATGGAAAGGAGAAAAACACTTCTTTTGCTGGCTGGACGTAGGCAGTGTGACTGCAAGATGGGGTTAGGGTGGGCATTTCAGTAGGGAACTGAGCATGTGCAATCACGATCCCCCTCTTCCTAACTCCACCTACTTGTAGAACTGCTGATGACAGAGTGGGACTCTATAAATACTGTGCTAACACACCCCCCCGCCCTCAACCCCACCATCCAGCTTGGTTTTTGACTGTCAGCACAGCAAAGAACATCATTGCTTTTTTCTTTAAGCAACCCTGGAATCAGAGACTTGAGAAGCTTTGTCCCCTTGAGGTAGAGTCTACTTGTGAGAGGCTCCTTGTGTTTCCCTTGGCCCACAGGCCATAAGCTGCAAGAGAAATGAGGGTGTCTCAGTTCTTAGTTACCAGGAACATCGTTACATCCAGCTCCGGTAAACTTCAGGGTGTCTCTGCAATGCCGGAGCCTGGACAGGGTAGGTCAGCGTCTCCAGTGTGACTTCAGATCAGACAGGCCTTTGAGGCATCACATAAGGAACAGGCCGCCTCCCACCGCCCAGCCAAATTGCATAGCTGGCCTCATGAAGCACAGTCTGTCCCTTGACCACCGCCTAGGCATTCTCGGTCTTCATCTGCACCCTGCCATGGCAGCATGCTTTTCTTGCCAGGTGCAACCAGCAGCAGCAGCAGCAGCAGCAGCAGCAGCAGCAGGAGGAGCAGCTCTGTGCCAGGGCTGAAAAGCCTCTCTCCTGGCTCCTGTGCCAGCACCGCAGTGAAGAGTCAAGCCTGGAGGCCTCCCAACAGGCAGAAAGCACTGGTCTGACTTGGACTCAGGGCTGAAAAGCCTCTCTCCTGGCTCCTGTGCCAGCACTGCAGTGAAGAGTCAAGCCTGGAGGCCTCCCAACAGGCAGAAAGCACTGGTCTGACTTGGACTCAAGGCTGCAGGGAGGCGAGAATGCCCAGCTTTCCCCCTTGAAACCCCAGGGGAAAGCTGGGCATTTTTTGAGCAGGAGAGGCTGCCAGCAGAAGGTGGAAGAAACCCTGGAGCCAGGCTGAAGAGACGTCTGTCTGCATTGGCCAGGAATCAAAGCCGGGTCAACTGCTTGGAAGGCAGCTATGCTCGCCACTATTCCACTAACGCACCTGCGTGCAGTGCTGCCTCCTGCTCCTCCAGATCAGAGCCTGGCCGGCCTCCGGCTCCTCCACTTCACAGACAGGCCGGCCTCCTCCCTCCAGCCCCC
Source organism: Gymnogyps californianus (assembly GCF_018139145.2). Taxonomy (NCBI): domain Eukaryota; kingdom Metazoa; phylum Chordata; class Aves; order Accipitriformes; family Cathartidae; genus Gymnogyps; species Gymnogyps californianus. The sequence goes on from NC_059481.1 coordinate 9,895, forward strand.
CGCACACACACTTCCTCAAGCCCCTCCTCATGCTCTCCCTCTCGACTGCGACCACCTCCCACCCTTGCTCTGCATGCAGACAGGCACTGCCAGATGCACCCCCTCCACCCTGACTCACAAACGCCATTTTCCTGCTCCAGAGCCAAAACGGAATCGGAGCCGCCTTCGTCTAGTGATGGAAATGATCGCTTTTGTGGACCCGTTTAATATTTTGGTCCATGCTCAGGAATTTCACAATGCTTGCTAGTGCTGGAAGAAAGCTCTGGACATACCTATTCCACCAAAACAAGCTCTCTCCAGTCTCCCTCTAAGTCATCCACACCTCCCATTTATTCTCCCTTTGCCCCTCCACACTCTTCCTCAGCCCAGCTCTACCTCGCCCTTTCCACAGATCTCTCCCACTCTCACAAACCATTCCCCCTACACACCAACAACCTGCACGGCAGTCATGGTCTTTGTTCAAGGGTTGACACCACCCTACGTCCCCAAGAGGCTGGAGGTGCTGCCAGGAGGTCACCATCTCCCCTGCAGGAGTGTCCTCACCCCAGTGCTCACGGCAGGCTTGGAGTGCCTCAGACTGAGAAGCAAAGTGGGGTCTAATATCCCACCTCACCCTCGTTGTCTCCACGCAGCTGCCTTCCCTTCTTCCCTGGAAGCGGTCGAGACGGCAGCTGGGGAGTGAAACCATCCCCCTGTGGCAGGATATCTCAGATGTGCGGCTGAGGACAAGGCGCTGGGAGTAGAGCATTGCCCTGAAAGTCCCAGGGAGCCGGGTGTCATTGCACAGGGCATGTGATGAGCAGGGCAGAGAGGGCTGGAGCAGGTAGTTGTGGCCGAGTGGTGAAGGCGATGGACTAGAAATCCATTGGGGTTTCCCTGCGCAGGGCCGAATCCTGCCAACTACGGGGCACGCTCCCCTTTTGGGCTCCCTGCAGTTGAGCACGCTGCAGCCATGGGACTCAGCTCCACACTGTACCTGGTGCCCAGGGAGACAGTAAAATCCCCTTGCCTACAGCCCTTGTCCTCCTCCCTCCCCGAGGCACCTGGAGCTGAGCCAGGGACCTCTTGATCTGCAGTGAAATACCTTCCCCTGAGCAACAGCCCCTGCAGCAGGCAGGCTGGGGCCACACTCCCCATGCTCACATCTCCACCCACGTCCCAGCCCTCCCCATACGCTTTTGCTTTTGTCTCCTCTGCCTGTTTGCTGCATGCTCTGGCCTGTGGATGGGGCAGGGAACCAGCAAACACAAGCCCCAAAATGCAGGCCTCAGCACTGCCACCTCGTCCCTCACCCTCACCAAGAGGCTGTACCAGCTCAGCCTGCCCAGAGCCTTCCTGGGACACCTGGCAGCATTTAAGACTGGCCACCACCCAGTCCGGATGGGCCAGCCCTGCCCTGGGGCGACTGGGAACCACCTCCCCCCCCAGCAGTGTTGGGCAGGACAGGAATGGCGCCAGGCACGGAGAGGAGGGGTTTCTCTGGCTCTTTGGCACCCTGCATGGTGGCGGGGGCAGCCCTCGGCTGTTGGGGAGCAGCAAGGGCAGGGCTGCGCCAGGAGGGAGGACAAGCCAGGAGCTGGGAGGGAGTGCAGCGCAGCACAGCACGGGCAGGGCAAGGCCCTCGCAGCCGCTGTGAAAGGCAAGGCGTTAACTGCTATACAACTTGCTTAGAGGAACGAACACTGCCTAGCACTAAGAGCTTTTACCTCAGGGTCAACCTGAAGACCTGAAGAGCCAACCTAAACCGGCTCTCACTGGCTGAGAACATCCCATCCAGATGATGAAACAATAGGAGATTTGTCTTTCAAAAAAACCCCAGGTATATCACCAGGGCCAGAAGAGCAATCGACCTGAATCTAGTAGAAAACCCCTCCACCTGCACGGGACATTGGCTTAGAATAATGCAGACTAACACCCCACTGAGCATACGTCCAGACCACCTGCACGGGAGAAGCACATGCTGATTTCTCAAGCGATAGTAACTGATTAGCCCACCCCTTAACATCAGTAATTTGACTGGTCGACACAACTGTTTGTAAACAAACCTAAACCCTGCTTTCCTCTATATCGGGGTCCTCCATGCTGGGGTTGGCGCACTGCTACGTGCACAGGTGAAATAGGAGAATTCATTCCCCTGGTAATTCTCTGCTAAGCGTCCTTGTCTCCCTCCTCGGCCAGCAAAGAACTGACTTTTACACCGGCTACAGTCCCGCAGCCTCCTGGGAGCTGGATTTCTGGGCAGGGTTGCAGCCCTCCTGAGCTCACTGGAGAGCAGCTCCTCTCCGCCCTGCCAAGCAACAAGGCTGCCCCCTCGCTCCGGGGTTTCCTTCGGTGCCTGCAGAGCCAGCTGGGGTGGTGAAAGAGAAAGTCCCCAGCCAGGGTTATGGGCAGGAGCTGTGGGGAGAAGGGCAAGGCAAGGCCCTTGAGCTACCCACCCCAGGCCCAAAGGAGGTGAACTTTGCAGGGAGGCAATTTTCCTGCCCGGGTGAGGGCACAGGAAGGACAAAGGGAAGGAGGCGTGAGTGCTGGCAGTGCCAGGGAGCATCAGGCAGGGCTGTGGGAGGTCCCAGCTGAGGGGCTGGGGGGAGCAGAGTGGCGCAGGCTCTTCTCTCTGGGTGGCCTCCTCACTGGAGGCTTCTTGCTCCTCTGGGGGCTCTGCTCAGCCTGCTGACCAGCTCTTGCTGCAGCCCCAGCTCCTCTAGAAGGAGAAAGGGGCATACCTGTGCTCACTGTTCCACTCTCCCCTACAAAACTCACATTCTGCATGCCTCTCCCCACATACCCTCCAACAACCCTTCTGGGTGGAAGGCATTTCAGGGAGCCAGAGAGTGCATCCTCCTGCTTCAAGCAGGCTCACACCACCTCATCAGTGCTTTGTCCTTTTGGGTCATAAAATACCTTGAGGACAGACATTTCACAGCCTCTCGGCACCTCTGCTCCATGCTTTGGCACCCTCAGGGTGATCATTTTGGTTCGTGTACCCAGTCACAAACTGCCTCTTCAATTTCTGACCACGACGCTCATCCTCCAGCCATCGCCGTAGCCTCCTTGTAGGCACTGGGAGGCTGCTATTCGATCCCCGCTAAGCATTTTCTTCTCCTAGCTAAGCGAGCCTTGCGTCCTCAGCCTCTCCTCCCACGGCCAGAGCCCTGGCCCCTGACTATCCTAGGGATCCTCCGCGGAACTTGCTCCAGTTTATCCTCACCTTCCCTTGCTTCCCCAGATAGTGCTTCTTCCCCTTTTTTGGAGATGGGGCAACTTTTCCCTCTCCTTAGTCATCAGCCAGCTCCTCTGCCCTCTGCTCCCGAAGCTGGAGAGCCCCTGAGATGCGTCCTTCCCTCTTTCAGGCCCAGTGGCACATTGTGTAGGTGCCAATCCAGGATGTGGCATTGACCAGCAGGATTTCAACCCAGCAAGTTTCCCTGAACTGGCACTTCCTCACCAGCAAACATGGACAGCACCAGTGGGAAGAGGGGCAGGTGGGAGAAAAGGCCCACCAGTAAGAGGCCAACAGGGACATCGCAGGCTCTGGGGCGTTTCTCTCCGACACTGCTGACAGGACAGAGACATCCTCACGCAATCCCACCACAGGTTGCACGAGCACTGGTGGCATTTTTCAGAAGGACCGCAGTCAGGAAGTAGGAGCCACAGAAGAGGTCTTCCTGGGCACACAGGAAGAGGAAGAGGGGACGTGCACGAGGGGGTATGAGAGTGTGCCGGAGCACGTTGTGATTGAGGGAGATGCTGAAGGAGCTGCTTTGGGTCCTCCTGCCAGCTCTTGCCTCTGCTGAACCTCATCCCCTGCCCTCTCTCTTGGTCGCCTCGTTCGGCAAGGGCAGGAGCTTGGCTAGGAGTGCAAGCGAGAGTAAGGGTATCTGGTTGACGGCCGCTTCAGATGAGCTACAAGGTGAGAAAGAGGAGAGGCACTAACTTAGGCAGGCAGATTGAGAGGCTGTCCAACACGGGGGTGAAGGGAGGCAGCAGCAGAGACAGCAAGTGCAAGCATCGAACGAGCGATCGCTGGGCCATGAAGGTACTCTGTGAGGTCCAATGTTGAAGAGGTTAAGCTGGAAACTTCATAAGCAGGTCTAATTAGGCGAAACCAAGATTCTCACAGGTTACCAGCCTGGGTCTTGTAAGAGAGGGCATGCCAGGCTTGCGCAAAGAGCTCTGGCACTCCCTTGAGAGTAGAGGGTGCCCGGTGGCCCTGGAGGAAGGCTGCACTTGGTGATGGCCAGGGAGACGGAGAGACTGCCAGGCTCAGCCAGGAGCCTATGGCTCAGCAAGGGTGGCCACAGGGGAAAGGCAGCATCTGTCCAGGTGGTCCCATGGTGTAATGGTGAGCACTCTGGACTCTGAATCCAGCGATCTGAGTTCAAATCTCAGTGGGACCTCAAGCTTTTGGCTCCCTCAGGGCTTTCCTCAGCATGCTTACACCTTATCCCCTTGCCTTGCTGTTGGGTCAGTTGTTTAATGCCCTCTGATCTTCCTTCCTTTCTGTGCTCCCAGCCCAGGGACTGACATCCGTGCCCCTTCTCCTGCCCTGTGCCCACCACACCTCTGCAGCTTTCCTGAGCGCTGGCCCCTGTCCCCTCTCTGCTCCTGTGTTCTTGATGGCTGCTGCTGGATGAGGGCATCCAGCAGTGGCTCAGAGAATCACACACCACCTGAGGTGGAGATCATGCAGTGCAAGCCGGGCTCAAAGCAGGGTCAAGTCGAGGACGTTTTTCATGGCCTTGCCTGGCTGGATGTTGGACATCTCCCAAGAGGGAGGATCTCCAAGCTCCCTGGGCAACCGTTTCCCATCTTTGCCCACCACTGTGTGTGGCATTCCTTGTCTTTCCAGCCCTGTCCATTGCTTCTTGTTCCATCCATTTCTCTGAGGCTTTTCTGTCTTTCTCTTGCCCGCTTGCTTGGGTTTGGTGCGCTGGTATCAGGCCAGGGAGCTCCACCCACAACTTGCAGTGCCCCATGCATGGGGACAGACTCACTGTCATGGGAGAGAGCAGGTTCTCCCACCAGGGCAGGGAGGAGTGAGCGAGCGACCACGTGCTGCCTAGATGCCAGCTCGGCTTAAACCATGACATCCTTGCAGAGGTGTTGGCCAGCTGAGGTGGGAGGAGAACAAACCACCACGAGTCTCTAGCTATGCTGCACAAAGTCTTTAATGAGAAGGAGGAAATGCAGTGGCACAGAACAGAGACCAAGAAACACGGCGGCAGGGTTCAGGGAGGCACAGAGAATGGCCCATTTCCCAAGGACAAGCTCCACACACAGCGCTTGCCTTTTCCCATTTGGCTCTACCTGGTGGCAATCGCAGCCCACCAACACCAGACCCTAACTCCGGCACCCTCCCCCCGTCAGCAGGAGGCTCAGCAAAGCAGAAGAGAATGAGCCCTTTCTCAAGGAGCTCAGAGCAAAGCAGAGTCAGAAGAGGCAGGGTGAGGCCTGCCATGCAGTGAGGAGCAGTGAGCACAGGTCCCTCCTGCCAGGTGGGACGAGGACACCCAGCCCGTCTGCAAGCCGTGGCCACGCTCCTGCTGCTGCAGGGTCCCTGTCTTCCTTCCTGCTCCGAAGGGGACGATCTGCCGGCTTCAGCAGTTCAGACTGCAGCGGAGGGGAGGCAGGCACAGCCCTGAGCCCCCCAGACCAAGGGAGCCCCCAGAAGAGATGGGAACCCCCCCGGCGCTGAGGGAGCTCCCAACAGCAGCGGACAGAGAGGATCCCACGGCTGTGCTCTGAGGGAAAGAGGTGAGGATGGGGCCCGGCAGGGTCACCACCACCGGAGAGGCCTCGATGAATACCGTCGAGTCAGCGCAGCGGGCGACACAGGGCTCACTGCAGCTGCTTGCAAGTGGGGTTGCGCCAGAGGCGCCACAGGGGCGTGGGGGACAGGGTCTGAAGCAAGACATCTCTCGGGGAGGGAGGCAAACCTGAAACACAGAGCAGGCAGTGAGCACGAACCTCAGTATCAGTCTGTCTGTCTTCTCCTCAGCTCTCTCCGTGGACACACTTTGGTTTCTGAACACCCAGTGTGCCTACATCTCCCACGGCCCTCATTGTGCCCTCCGAGTTGCATGGCACAGGAAGGCTGACCCACTTTGGGAATAGGAGCCAGCACAGTGGGTTTAAAGCACCTGTGGAAAGACTGATCATACCCCATCTCCAGAACAAACATTGCTGCATTGAAGAAAGCACTGGATGTACTTGCCCATTTCGTTAGAGACCATCTACTGCAGGTGCAAATTCTGGTGGGCAGATCTCCCTGCAGCTCAGCCCCATTGATCCCCTTCTGCTTGAAAGAAATCCCCTGTTCCCAGCCCTCCTCAGCCACCCCACCAAAAGGGAAAGGAGGTGACAGCCCTGAAACCGTTCTCTTGCAGGGCCAAGCTGAGGCAGCCCAAGTATCAACCTGAGTAGCCACCATGACAGCAGTTCAGCCTACAGGGAGAGATGGAGCGGACTCAGACTTACCTTGTTCCTCGAGGAAAGGGAGGCAAGAGAGGAGGATGTGGAGCCTGGAGGAGCGCGGGCTTTTATGCTGTGTCCCAGAGCCCTGGGGGGCCACAAACATTCCTTGCTCATGAAGCATCTAAACACCTAGTAGTTGCCGCTTGGTCCAGCCTCGCTGGTGATTAAGCCCTTGCCTCTTTCACCTGAAATGTTGTGTTCCCGCTGTATACCACCGGGTATACATCAAATGGTGGTGGTATACATACCACCGAACATCAAAACGATTCATCCATGTCTCAGCTTCATAAGGCCAATCAACTTGGAGGTCTCAGGCTAGCGTGCAAGGAGATTTTGAGTGGGTTTGCGTAGTATGGATTGCCTTTGTCACTTTGCCTTCTTCATGGTGAGCACGGCCACCAGTCATGGTCAAATTCAGCTATGAGGGACACCTCAAGTCAGCTCTCAAGTGCTTTCAGTGCAGGCACTCAGGCTAACCCTGAGAGACATTTCTCCAATGGGTCATCGTAGACACACGGGACACTGTGAGTATGTTCAAGCAGAATGTCAAGACTGCACAATCCCATATGGGAGAAGAGACTTGTCTCACCAGGGATGTGCCAAAGCTCAACGGCAAGGAAATTCTGTTGTGGGCTGGAAGGAAGCCCCCTGCGGGCAGGGATGACGGCCACAAGGACCTTGCTTACACTCATCAGGCTCTACCACGGCCTGGTTTTGTGATCAAAGAGATGCCTGCATCCTTCCCTGAATGAGACCCACACCGGAATTGACCTGTATTGCTCAGCAAGTTCATCCCAGAGGCCCAAGGCCTGGATGGCCTGCTTCTGAGGAGAGGGCAGGGCAGGGAGCCAAAAGCTCACAGCCCTTCTTCCTGGGTCAGGGATGGGGTGGCCCATTCCATGCATTTCAGATTTCAAAGGGACAGTGCATCAGTCTCCCAGAGCACCTGGGAGTCACGGTGATGTGGAAGAGTTGGGAAAAACCCTGAACTCCAGGCCAACATGAGTCACCCTGCTGTGGAATTCAGGGGACATGGTGGCCCTGCCTCAGGCAGGCCAGGAATACCAGAGCTCACAGCCTCATTTCTCCAAAAGTTCTGCTTTTGTCAAGGGCATTTCCACACAGTTTAGCACCATTCCCGAAACAACTAGTACTTCTATGCAATCTTGTACTGCTGTTGCCTTCCAAGGCCTTGCCTTTTGGTGGTTGCTCAAGGGCTCGTGTGACTCAGTGTACCCCAGAATAACAAAGGTTGGAATGGACCTCTGGAGGTCTTCTGCTCCTGTCCACTGCTAGGACAGGAAGCAGACTTCCTGTCTGGAAGACAGGAAGATGGAGCGGACTCAGACTTACCTTGTTCCTCGAGGAAAGGGAGGCAAGAGAGGAGGATGTGGAGCCTGGAGACTGCGGGCTTTTATGCTGTGTCCCAGAGCCCTGGGGGGCCACAAACATTCCTTGCTCATGAAGCATCTAAACACCTAGTAGTTGCCGCTTGGTCCAGCCTCGCTGGTGATTAAGCCCTTGCCTCTTTCACCTGAAATGTTTTGTTCCCGCTGCATATCGTCTAACATCAATATAATTAATTAGTGTCCAGGCCTGCTAAGTCCAATTCGCTCAGAGGTCTCAGGCTAGCTGTGCAGAGATTTTAAGTGCCTTTCCATCACACAGATCACGTTTGTTACATCTTCACCTTCTTCACAGTGAGCTTGGCGACCAGTCATTGTGAAATTCAGCTATGAGGGACACCTCAAGTCAGCTCTCAAGTGCTTTCAGCGCGTGGCCTCAGGCTAACACTGGGAGACATCTCTCTCCCAGTGGGTCATCGTAGGCTCACAGGAGATGGTGGGAGAAGATACTCATGACTTCAGGGTTGTGGTAAAGCTTAACAGCAAGGAAGGACTGTTGTGGGCTGAAGGGAGGCCATTGTGGGCAGTAGTGAGGGTTGTGAGCATCTTGCTCAGCAGGCTCTGCCACAGACTGTTTTTTCAACCAATGAGCCCAGGGAACGAGGGCAGAATCATAATGACGAAGAGCAGACCAGAGGGCCAGGCAAGTCTCTCTCAAGGAGTCTCTCCCTGGGCTCTCCATAGCTGTGTCCCTTAATGACTTGAGCGGGCCCTCACGCTTCTTCCAACCAGGGGTCTGGGCTCAGCTTGGGAAGTGGAGAACCTGTTGGAAACAAGGAATCAATGCGAAGGAGGGTGATCAAAGAGATGCCCACATCCTTCCCTGAATGAGACCCACACCGGAATTGACCTGTCTTGCTCAGCAAGTTCATCCCAGAGGCCAAAGGCTTCTGAGGAGAGGCTCAGGGCAGGGAGCCAAAAGCTCACGAACCTTTTTCCTGGGTCAGCGATGGGGTGGACAATTCTGTGCATTTCAGATTTCAAAAGGACAGTGCATCAGTCTCCCAGAGCACCTGGGAGTCATGGTGATGTGGAAGAGTTGGGAAAAACCCTGAACTCCAGGCCAACATGAGTCACCCTGCTGTGGAATTCAGTGGACACAGTTGCCCTGCCTCAGGCATGCCAGGAATACAAGAGCTCACAGTCTCATGAAACAACTGGTGCTTCTATCCCATTTCGCACTGCTGTTGTCTTCAAAGGCATTGCCTTTTGGTGTGTCTATGATGACCCATTGGAGAAATGTCTCTCAGGGTTAGCCTGAGTGCCTGCACTGAAAGCACTTGAGAGCTGACTTGAGGTGTCCCTCATAGCTGAATTTGACCATGACTGGTGGCCGTGCTCACCATGAAGAAGGCAAAGTGACAAAGGCAATCCATACTACGCAAACCCACTCAAAATCTCCTTGCACGCTAGCCTGAGACCTCCGAGTTGATTGGCCTTATGAAGCTGGGACACAGATGAATCGTTTTGATGTTCGGTGGTATGAAGCAGGAGCACAAAATTTCAGGTGAAAGAGGCAAGGGCTTAATCACCAGTGATGCTTGCATTTTTAGATGTTACCATCTCTTCTGCGGGCTCCATTGGTCTGGGGTGTGTGTGCTGGGTTTGTGTAGTGAGGGAAGGACTACAGGGGTGGCTCCTGTGAGAAGCTACTAGAAGCTTCTACTAGAAGCTTCCAGGCTCCAGCCTGGACATGCCTCTGGCCAACGCCAAGCCAATCAGCAACGATGGTTGCGCCTCTGTGATAGCATATTTAAGAAAAAAAGAACCAAAAACAACTCCTGAGGTGGTGTGAGACTAAGATGGAGGAAGAAGAAGAGGAGGAGAAGCAGCAGCAGCTACAGTAGAAAGAGCAGGAGAAGAAGAAGATGGCAGAAGAAGAGGAGCTCCAGTGAGGAGAGGAGTGATGTGAGAGAAACAACCATGCACACACCGAGGTCAGTGAAGATGGAGGTCAGTGAAGATGGAGGAGACAGAGGAGGTGCTCTGGAGCAGAGATTCCCCTGCAGCCCGTGGTGAGATGGCAGGCTGTCCCCCTGCAGCCCATGGAGGGTTAACAGTGGAGCAGAGATTCCCGTGCAGCCCGTGGAGGACCCCACGGTGGAGCAGGTGGCTAGGCACAGAAAAGGCCATGACTCTGTGGTAAAGCCCACGCTGGAGCAGTTTACGGAGGACTGGAGTGCGTGGAAAAGGACTTGAGTTGGAGAAAGTCATGGAGGGCTGACCCCTGTGGGAGGGGTGCTGGAGCAGGGGAAGAGTGTCAGGAGTCCTCCCCCTGAGGAGGAAGGAGCAGCAGAGACAACGTGTGATGAGCTGACCGCAACCCCCATTCCCATCCCCCTGTGCCGCTGGGGGGGAGGTAGAGGAATTGGGAGCAAAGCTGAACCCGGGAAGAAAGGAGGGGCGGGGGCAAGGTGTGTTTCTAAGATATGGTTCTATTTCTCATCATTCTACTCTGATTTGGTTGTTAACAAACTAAATTTGTTTATTTTTCCCCCAAAATCGAGTCTGTTTTGCCTGTGACCATAATTGGTGAGTGATCCCTCCCTGTCCTTGTCTCGACCCATGACCTTTTTTTGCTGTATTTTCTCCTCCCCATCCCACCGGGGAGGAGGATTGAGTGAGTGGCTGCGTGGTGCTTTGTGGCCGGTTGGGCTTAAACCGCGACAGGGGGTCAGGGCTGTGTCTGCCTCCCCTCCACTGCAGTTTGAGCTGCTGAAGCCAGCGGATCATCCTGCTGCAAGAGCAGGGCCCAGCCTCTGAAGGTCTTGCAAAGAGATTGAGGAACGCCACCCTCCAGGGGCTGCAGCACAGGTAAAGGGACAGCCATTCCCCATGCAGATGCTGTGCTGCTGCAGGAGGAGGGATGTCCCTTCTGGGGCTGAGACAGCATTTTTCCAGGCAATGGAGGGTGTTCCTGGGGCTCTGCCAGTCTCACCCAGCACTCAGGGAGAAAGGATTCTGGGCCAGTGGGTTGTGTGGGCCAGTGCAGGCAGCTTCCTTGCTCAGGGCATTTTGTCCTTGGTTTCCTTCCTGGCAGCACTGCCTGCTAGAGCCGCCTTGGTCCCCTGCCCATTTGCTTCCCCAAGGTCTTGGCATATGTTCGTTCCACTGTAGCCTCCGATGCTGCTCCTCCCTGCGGGACACTGCGGGGAAGACACTTTGTGCATCCCTTACAGGCTTCAGTGGGCAGCCAGAGATCTCCCAGAGCTCCCCAGCCCCTGGGAGCTGCAGCTCAGGCCAGGCTGGCTCACTGTCATGGTTTAACTCCAGCCAGCAAGTAAGCACCACGCAGCTGCTCACTCACTCCCCCACCCAGTGGGATGGGGGAGAGAATAAAAAAAAAAAAAACCTCATGGGTTGAGATAAAGACAGTTTAATAGGACAGAAAGGAAGGGAAAAAATGATAATGATAATAATCATAAAATGACAATAATCATACTAGAAGAATTAGAATGTACAAAACAAGTGATGCACAATGCAATTGCTCAGCACTCGCTGACCGATGCCCAGTTAGTTCCCGAGCCGCGAGCCACCCTTCCCGGCCAACTCCCTGCAGTTTGTATACTGGGCATGACATCATATGGTATGGAATATCCCTTTGGCCAGTTTGAGTCAGCTGTCCTGGCTGTGTCCCCTCCCAACTTCTTGTGCCCCTCCAGCCTTCTTGCTGGCTGAGCATGAGAAGCTGAAAAATCCTTGACTTAGTATAAACACTGCTTAGCAACAACTAAAAACATCAGTGTGTTATCAACATTATTTTCCTACTAAATCCAAAACACTGCACTATACCAGCTCCTAGGAAGAAAATTTACTGTATCCCAGCCCAAACCAGGACAGTATCCACCCCTTATTCTATACCATCTACGTCACGTCCAGGTCCCACACTTTCCAATACATTTTCAATTAATCACCGCCACTTTTCCTGTCTTTTCATACATACACACACAGATATCATTCCCTTAATCTATAGGCCTTTAAAACATCCATTTAAATGCCCCTTTAAAATGTTCGTTGAGTTCATTCAGTCCATGACTTTGGGCTTGTCCTGGTTTCGGCTAGGACAGAGTTAATTTTCTTCCTAGTAGATGGTATAGTGCTGTGTTTTGGATTTAGTAGGAAAAGAATGTTGATAACACACGGATGTTTTTAGTTGTTGCTAAGTAGTGTTTATACTAAGTCAAGGATTTTTCAGCTTCTTGTGCCCAGCCAGCAAGAAGGCTGGAGGGACACAAGAAGCTGGGAGGGGACACCGCCAGGACAGCTGACCCAAACTGGCCAAAGAGCTATTCCATACCATATGACATCATGCCCAGTATATAAACTGCGGGGAGTTAACTGGGAGGGTGGCTCGCGGCTCGGGAACTAACTGGGCATCGGTCAACGAGCGGTGAGCAATTGCATTGTGCACCACTTGCTTTGTATAGTTTAATTCTTTTAGTATTGCTATTGTCATATTATTATTATCATTATCATTGTTTTTCATTCCTTTCTGTCCTATTAAACTGTCTTTATCTCAACTCACGAGGTTTTTTTTCCTGATTCTCTCCCCCATCCCAGGGGTGGGGGGGGGCAGTGAGCGAGCGGCTGCGTGGTGCTTAGCTGCCAGCTGGGGTTAAACCACGACAGGGCTCCATCTGTCATAACAGTCTGTCTGGGCAGGAGGGATGGTGCGAAGTCCGCTCAGTCGGCAGAGCAGGATTGGGCTTTGGTGTGGAGCGGTGGGTGGGCGACTGGGCGCAGCAGGCAGATGGTGTGTAGTGTTGGATTCTTGCATGCTGCAGTCAGTTCTGGTTCCATCACTACTGCGCTTCGCTCGGTTTTATCAAAGTTCATTCTTCATTAATTTGGGTGATTCTTACTGTAATACTGTTGATATAGCATATAACAACTGTAGTAGCGATGACATACAGTGGCATGGTTATATAGCAATTAACATAATACAATTTAATTCATTGGCTATTCTCACCTAAAATCAAATCCCCTTGAGGCATACATCGGACTTCCCCGTCCTTCCGCATCACCCACCAGGTACATCCAGGTCCTTGAGCAAAAGCAATCCCACAAATGGGTTTGCCTTTGCCTGAGGCAGGAGTAACCCAGACTGTCTTCCCTAGCATATTTTTTATGTGCACTACAGGGACCTTATCCCCTTCTACAGTACGTAAAAGTTCTGATTGGGCAGGGCCAGCTCGATTGGCAGATCCTCTAGTGTTGACTAACCAGGTGGCCTTTGCTAGATGTGTATCCCAATGTTTGAAAGTCCCACCACCCATTGCTCTCAATGTAGTCTTTAACAGTCCATTGTATCGCTCAATTTTCCCAGAGGCTGGTGCATGATAGGGGATGTGATACACCCACTCAATGCCGTGCTCTTTGGCCCAGGTGTCTATGAGATTGTTCTGGAAATGAGTCCCGTTGTCTGACTCAATTCTTTCTGGGGTACCGTGTCGCCATAAGATTTGCTTCTCGAGGCCCAGGATAGTGTTCCGGGCGGTGGCATGGGGCACGGGATATGTTTCCAGCCAGCCAGTTGTTGCTTCCACCATCGTAAGCACATAATGCTTGCCTTGACGGGTTTGTGGGAGTGTGATATAGTCAATCTGCCAGGCCTCTCCATATTTGTATTTCAGCCATCGTCCTCCATACCAAAGAGGCTTTAACCGCTTGGCTTGCTTAATTGCAGCGCATGTTTCACATTCATGGATGACCTGTGCGATAGTGTCCATGGTCAGGTCCACCCCTCGATCGCGAGCCCATCTATATGTTGCATCTCTTCCCTGATGGCCTGAGGTGTCGTGGGCCCACCGAGCCATAAATAATTCACCCTTATGCTGCCAATCCAGATCTACCTGAGCTACTTCAATCCTAGCAGCCTTGTCTACCTGTTGATTGTTTTGATGTTCCTCAGTGGCCCGGCTCTTAGGTACATGAGCATCTACGTGACGTACTTTCACAACCAGATTCTCTAGCCGGGCAGCAATATCTTGCCACAATGCAGCAGCCCAGATGGGTTTACCTCTGCGTTGCCAATTACTCCGCTTCCATTGCTGCAACCACCCCCACAGAGCATTTGCCACCATCCATGAGTCAGTATAGAGATAAAGTATTGGCCATTTTTCTTGTTCAGCAATGTCTAAAGCCAGCTGGATGGCTTTCACCTCTGCAAACTGACTTGATTCACCTTTTCCTTCTGCAGTTTCTGCAACTTGTCGTATAGGACTCCATACAGCCGCCTTCCACCTCCGATGCTTTCCTACAATGCGACAGGACCCATCAGTGAACAGGGCATATTGCCTCTCATTTTCTGGCAGTTTATTATACAGTGGGGCCTCTTCAGCACACGTTACCTCCTCCTCTGGTGATATTCCAAAATCTTTGCCTTCTGGCCAGTCCGTGATCACTTCCAGAATTCCTGGGCAACTGGGCATTCCTATTCGAGTTCGTTGTGTGATCAGTGCAACCCACTTACTCCACGTAGCATCAGTTGCATGATGTGTAGAGGGAACCTTCCCTTTGAACATCCAGCCCAGCACCGGCACTCAGGGTGCTAATAGGAGCTGTGTTTCAGTACCAACCACTTCTGAAGCAGCTCGAACTCCTTCATATGCTGCCAGTATCTCTTTTTCAGTTGGAGTATAGCGGGCCTCAGATCCTCGATATCCCCGACTCCAAAACCCTAGAGGTCGACCTCGGGTCTCCCCAGGTGCTTTCTGCCAGAGACTCCAGGTAGGGCCATTCTCCCTGGCTGTGGTATAGAGCACATTTTTAATATCTTGTCCTGCCTGGACTGGCCCAAGGGCTACTGCATGAACTATCTCCCATTTAATTTGTTCAAAGGCTTGTTGTTGCTCAGGGCCCCATTTAAAATCATTCCTCTTCCGGGTCACTTGATAAAGAGGGCTTACAATCAGACTGTAATTTAGCATATGCATTCTCCAAAAACCCACAACGCCTAAGAAAGCTTGTGTTTCCTGTTTACTAGTCGGTGGAGACGTAGCTGCTATTTTGTTGATCACATCCATTGGGATGTGACAGCATCCATTTTGCCATTTTATTCCTAAAAAGTGAATCTCCTGTGCAGGTCCCTTCACCTTACTTTGTTTTATGGCAAAACTGGCTTTCAGAAGGATTTGGATTATTTTCTTCCCCTTCTCAAAAACTTCTTCTGCTGTCTTGCCGCATATGATGATGTCATCAATGTATTGCAGGTGTTCTGGAGCTTCACCCTGTTCCAGTGCAGTCTGGATTAGTCCATGGCAAATGGTGGGCCTGTGTTTCCACCCCTGGGGCAGTTGATTCCAGGTGTACTGGATTCCCCTCCAAGTGAAAGCAAACTGTGGCCGGCACTCTGCTGCCAAAGGGATTGAGAAAAACACATTAATGATACCAATTGTGGCGTGCCACTTGGCTGCCTTTGCCTCCAGTTTGTATTGAAGTTCTAGCATGTCTGGCATGGCAGCACTCAGCGGTGGCGTAACTTCATTCAGGCCACAATAGTCTACTGTTAGTCTCGACTCTCCATTAGACTTTTGCACTGGCCATATGGGGCTATTAAAGGGTGAGCGAGTCCTGCTGATCACCCCTTGACTCTCCAGTGGACGAATCAACTTATGGATGGGAATCAGGGAGTCTCGGTTGGTGCGATATTGCCGCCGGTGCACTGTTGTGGTAGCGATCGGCACCTGTTCTTCAACCCTCAGCAACCCCACAACCGAAGGGTCCTCAGAGAGACTGGGCAAGGTAGACAGCTGTTCAATTTCCACTGTCTCCAAGGCAGCTATACCAAAGGCCCACCGGTACCCCTTTGGGTCCTTAAAATACCCCCTCCTGAGATAGTCTATGCCAAGGATGCACGGGGCCTCTGGGCCAGTCACAATGGGGTGTTTTTGCCACTCATTCCCAGTTAGGCTCACTTCAGCCTCCCATACAGTTAGCTGTTGAGATCCCCCTGTCACACCAGAAATACAGATGGGTTCTGCCCCTTTATAGCTTGATGGCATTAGAGTACACTGTGCACCGGTGTCTACTAGAGCCTTATACTCCTGTGGGTCTGATGTGCCAGGCCATCGAATCCACACAGTCCAATAAACCTGGTTGTCCCTTTCCTCCATCTGGCTGGAGGCAGGGCCTCTCTAATCCTGGTCAGATTTTTCGTTACTCACTTCTTGTAAAAATGACTTAGAGGTCCCTTCAAGAGGGTCAGAAGCCCTTCTAACTCTGTCTGGGGCATTGCCTGCTGGAAACTAGAGTGGCATCTTTCCTGGAAGAATCCCCTTTTCTGGTTGTTTTTCCTTTCAAATCATGTACCCGTGCATCTAGGGTTGAGGTATGTTTTCCATCCCACTTCCTCATGTCCTCTCCGTGTTCATGCAGGTAAAACCACAGGGTACCCTGTGGTGTGTACTTTCTATATTCTCTCCCTTGAGCAGAGGAATGCTCACTCCTAATAGCTGAGATAGGTGTCCGTACAGGTGGGAAGTAGGACTTTTCGATCAGTTTGATCAGTTTTTTGGACTTTTTGGACAGTTTTTCCACAGCTGAGACACAGGCTCATAGGGAGGAAGAGAGATTTTCTTCATATTGCCGGAGTTGGCGAGCCATTTCATCCACCGTTGGTGCCTCTTCATCTTTCCTTTCAAGTATTCTATCACTTTATCAGGGTCCTGTAGTTGTTCAGGAGTGAAATTCCAAACCATTGGAGGTGAGCAGTTCTCTAGATACCTGCCCATATTCTCCCACATGCCATGCCACCCATGGCTATCCAGCCTTGGGGCAGATTTCTGGGTGGTATTCTTAAATAGTTGTTTAACCTTAAACAAGACCTGGAACACATTCAGGAGACATAGCAATAGGAACATGCTGGTTTGAACATCCCAAAGGTATTCAAAATTCTCAAGAGCTATTGTAATTTGCCTGGAGGAGAAGGGGAAGCTGAAGAAAGGTGTCTCCCCCATGGATTGGCTCTCCGATGAGAAAAGGTAAAAGGTGTAATTATTAATAGTTTTTGATAGACGGCTCCCAAAGTACGGAGGTGACAGCAATGCTGAGTACAAATACCAGATGATTAGTTTCATGACCAGCAATGCACAATGCAATTGCTCAGCACTTACCGACTGATGCCCAGTTAGTTCCCGAAACGCGAGCCACCCTTCCCGGCCAACTCCCTGCAGTTTATATACTGGGCATGACATCATATGGTATGGAATATCCCTTTGGCCAGTTTGGGTCAGCTGTCCTGGCTGTGTCCCCTCCCAACTTCTTGTGTCCCTCCAGCCTTCTTGCTGGCTGAGCATGAGAAGCTGAAAAATCCTTGACTTAGTATAAACACTGCTTAGCAACAACTAAAAACATCAGTGTGTTATCAACATTATTTTCCTACTAAATCCAAAACACTGCACTATACCATCTACTAGGAAGAAAATTAACTCTATTCCAGCTGAAACCAGGACACCACCAGGCCCAAAGGAGGTGAACTTTGCAGGGAGACAATTTTCCTGCCCGGGTGAGGGCACAGGAAGGACAAAGGGAAGGAGGCGTGAGTGCTGGCAGTGCCAGGGAGCATCAGGCAGGGCTGTGGGAGGTCCCAGCTGAGGGGCTGGCGGGAGCAGAATGGCGCAGTGGAAGCATGCTGGGCCCATAAGCCAGAGGTGGATGCATCGAAACCATCCTCTGCTAATGGCTTTTTTCCTAGCTCCAGCAGCAGCAGCCACTGCCTCTCCCTTGCATCATTCAGCGAGTGTTCCGTGCACTGCTGTGCTCCTGCTCTCTGCGCACCCATGGCCATGGCCCTCCTGCTCCCTCAGCCCCTTCATCTCTGCCACTGCCACCTTCTCTCTCCTTCACCTTCTTAGGAGCCAGCTCTCCCAAAGTGCCCCTCCGCAAGGCAGACAGGTGGGTGTGGAGCGGCAGGCAGAGCTCCCCCCACAAGGAAGTGGGGGTCCTGGGGACACAGGTGTTTCTCCCTTCCCATCAGGCAGCTCAATCCCAACTTCCCAGCTGCAAGCGGGGACCTCTGGGAAGCTGCAGGTGGGGAGGAGGACAAGGCTGGTGCTACTTTGGGAAACACCAATGCGATCAAGTTGAGCATCTGGGGGTTTTCTCCATCCTAGTCTCTCTGCTGCCGTGCCCACTCGCAGGTCCAGCCAGGAGCAGGGCTGAGCAGGTATTCCCAATGGGCACTGTATTGGCTATATGTGGCTAGGTGTTGGCAGGGGAGGGGAGAGGGGGTGCTGCAGGGTGGCCTCTGTGAGCAGAGGCAAGGGGCTGCCCTGCACCACACACAGCTGCTACCAGCTGCCTCCACAACACTGAGCCATCTGCAAAGCTTGTGGCATCCGCAGCAGCCATGCTGGAGCAGGTGGATATTCCTGAAGGAACTGCAACCTGCGGAGAAGCCACACCAGTGAAGACTTTTCCTGACAGGCCTGAAGCCTGTGGAAGAGCCCATGCTGAAACAGTTTTTCCTGTTTAGAACTGCAGCACGTGGAGAACTCATGCTGGAGTAGTCTGCAGTGAAGGACTGTAGTTGAGCCTGGAAAAATGGGGAGGAATTTTGGTGTTTTCTTTGTCTTTCATTCCTCGCTACCCAAAACCACACATGGCCTGATCCTTTTCTTTTGTGGCTGCTCACTGGAATTTAGTGCTGGACACACCCCCTATCATCCCAACAAGCATGTCCACTGAACAGCAGGTCCACTGAACCCTGGTCCTGACTGTACGTCTGTGCCGAGTGCATGCCTGGAGCCTGGGCCCAGTTTGTCTGGTGTCCTGCTCCAACCCAGGGCAGTCCCTGATGCCAGTCCACTCCACTCACTGGCTAGTGCAGCTTGAGATTTCGTAGCGTGTTTGCTGCTGTTCACCCTTGTACTTGCTGGCTAGTACAGCTTCAGATTTAGTTGCCAACATCTCATGCACACAGACAAACACCCACACCCACAAAAAAAGGAGGGCACAGTCTGACAGAAATGAGCTTGGAGTAGAGTGTAATGAAACAAAGAACAATCACATCCTTGGTCGTCACGTGTCTGGAAAGGGTTTCCAGGATGAGTGGCTCCTTCCCCTTCCCAGGGACCGAGGTGAGGCAGACCAGCCTGCTGTTGCCCAGGTCCTCCTTTGTGCCTTTCTGGAAGACAGGAGTGACACTGCCTTTCTTCCAGGCCTCAGGAACCTCTCCCAATTGCCATGACCATTCAAGACAATCGAGAGTGGCCTCTTCCAGACGTCCTCCTTGTCTGAGTGCTTCACGAGCTGGCAGCAGGAAGATGGCATGGGTATCTGCAGGTGAGCTCCCTTCTACTTTAGTACCTGATGGGCCAGAAGCCAGAAGATCGCCTGGATGTTGACCGTGAGGCCGCCTCTGGCTCTGCAGGCGATGGGCCATCCACAGGAATATTGCTTGCGCAAGGTGCTTGTGTTCATTGCACAGTGGATACCACTGCATGGTGTATCTTTTCCTATCTGAACACTTCTTGGTCCAAAGGAAGTGGACAGCCCATCAGAGGGAGATCTGAGAACATGCAGGCACGACAGTGTCAAAAATGGCTGTCAGGCATCACAAAGCAGTATGAGAACCCATGGGGAATGATGCTGTCAAAAGTTGCCTCTTCCCTGTATTTAGTGAGCGGGGCTTCCTTTTCAAATGTGCTTCTGGGTACACGGGTAGGGTTGGCTGGTCCTGACAGCCAATCCCAGGTCTGCCTGAGAGCAGGTGAGTATGACAGGGTCAAGAAATGGCTGTCAGCCAATCACAGAGCAGTATGAAAACAGGTTGGTTATGGTGTTTAAGCAGAAAAAGGCAGCTGAAAGAAAATGATGCCCCCCCTGTACGGAAGGGAAGGTATGTCCTGGTCAGATGTACTTCATCATTGATCAATACTGGCATGGGGATTCACCAAAGCAATCATCCACCACCAAAACCAGCAGCAGCACAAGGCAGATTTTAACCCAGGAACAGGTAACGCATATAGTCCTGCAAAACAAATTGCTTACGGGCATGCAGCACGGAATGTGGCAGATGCTCATATCTGACCAAGTTATCTAGACCAAGAAACTTGTGCTAGAAATGATCCACCTAGCCTATTTGAACGTTATGTAGATAGATAATTGTTACCCTAGCATTGCCTGCTTTTCACTCACTGATTGCTGAGCTAATACTAGACAAGTGTACAAGATATGGACATATCCAGTGCCTAAGAAGAAACCCAGGCTGGTTGCTGTGCCTTTTTAATTCAGCCAAAGGGTACATCATGCAACCACATGTTAGCCCGGGACAGTGTGAATGTGACTGCAACTGGGGCAGACTCCGACTGTGTTACCTAAGTGTTATGCCCTATGGTATTCCCAATGGGCACTGTGTTGGGTACATATGGCAAGGTTTTGGTAGTGGAGGGGTTGGGGGTGCTGCAGGGTGGCCTCTGTGAGAAGAGATAAGGGGGGCTGCCCTGTGTCAGACACAGCCAGTTCCAGCTCCACAGCGGACCCGCCGCACAACACAGCTGAGCCATCATCAAAGTTTGTGGCGCCTCTGTGAAAACATATTCCAGAAAAGGCAGAAAACACTGGGCAGAGAGAGGCAAAAGGAACAAAAAGAGTGGGAAAGAGCAGAGGGCAGATACATCCAGCTTGGGCAGGTAAAGGAGTCTGGCGTGAAGGAGTAAAGTTGACCTGGGACAGGGGAGAGGAAAGGCGGTGTTTTATGTTTGTCTTTTTGTTTGTCACTACATGAATCTGTTTTAATTGGCAAAAAATTAATTTTCCCCAAGTCAAGCCTGATTTGCCCACAAGAGTGTTTGCTAAGCCATGTCCTTGTGTTTGTCTTGACCCATGAGATTTCTCATCCTGTTTTCAGTGCTCCACATCCCCCTGAGGGTGGGGAAAGGAGTGAGCAGCTGGGTGGGTGTTTGTCTGTGCTCGAACCACTGCAGGTACATACACACAAACGCCCATCCACTTGCCTAGTACAGGTACAGCTGGCACACGTATGAAGGCAGATGGGGAGCGGCACCATTACCAGCACCCAGCAGCTTGAGTTTCCCTAGCCAATGTCTCACACACAGAGAAGCACGCACACATCCCAGCCGCTTGAGGTCGTGTGTGTGCAGGGGGCTGGAAGGAGGAGGCTGGCCGAGCTGTGAAGTGGAGAGAGGCCAGTTTGTGACCTGGAAGAGCAGGAGGCAGGTGAGACTGGGAAGTGGAGGGGCAGGAGGGAAGCCAGGCTGCAGGGTGGAGGAGCAGGAGGCAGTAGTGCACCCAGGAGCGTTGGTGGTGTAGTGGTGAGCATAGCTGCTTTCCAAGCAGTTGACCCGGGTTTGATTCCTGGCCAACGCAGACAAGCTTTTACTCAGCCTGGCTCCACAGTGCCTTGCCTCTTCTGTTGCAAAATAACCCAGCTTCCCTTAGTAAGTTCAGCTCCCATAGGGCAGTCAAGCCACTCCCCTTGACTCCCCCTGCAGCCTTGCCTCATGGCAAAGCCTCTGGGCACCTCCAAGCCCAGAAGACACAGGCCTGGCTTTTAGCAAGGCCCACCTTGGCAGAAGCAGACTGCGGGGGCTGCTTTGGACCCTTCAGAGATTCCCAGGGAGTGTTGGAGCACTGGAGCAAGTGCGAGAACTTTGGGATTCTCCGTGCCTGGGTATCACACCCAAGTTTCGATGGGGCTCAGGCACTGAGCTGCCCACTCTCGCTTTGGGGCTAGCCCTGCTTTGAGCAGGCATTTGGACTAGTGACCTCCTGAGATGCCTTGCAGTCTAGTTCCTTCCATGAAGCAACAAGTTGCAGAGAGAGCTGTGGCCTCTTTCCTCTGCACCATGGGCAGCAAGTGAGCCTCTTTCCCACAGGAACTGGAGCTCAGTCACTGCTCAGCACTTGGTGCATCTCCTGTCCTTTTGCCTTCACTCTCCAGCCCCTTTCCCACACACTGACTCCCTGAGATGGGCACAGCATTCCCCCAGGGGTTGGTGTGGCAGAGCCCTCCTTGCCCAGCCTTCCTGGCCCCGAGCAGGGAAGAAGGAAGCACCCTTGTTACCCCAGGAACAGTCCATGAGGCCGCACTGCAGGCCAAGTGTTTGGCCTGCCATTTCCTGAGGCTCAGGAGGGAATGGAGGAAGTCACAGGAAAGGCAGACGTGTGCCTGGAGCCCCTTGACAGGACGTCAGCATGTGCAGAGCTGTAATTTGCTGACGGTTCCTTTGCTTGCTCCCATGAAGGATTGCCTTCGCCTTTAGGAGACGCGTGGGAAGTGTGCTGCCTCTGTGCTGGGTCCTCCTGTTCCGTGTGGTCTGAAGTGCGTGTCGGAGCTGCGGTCGCCTGTCAGCAGCCCTTGGTGGGAGCAGGGCAAGGGTGCTGCCAGGAGCCAGCTCCCCCTGCAGCAGTGCCAGGAGGAGGCTGCCTGAGGTGGGCTGGCTCTGGCAGCTGCAGGGGGAGGAGTGGCAGCAGCAGCAACAGCAGCAGTGGGTCAGGATGGCCTTAGAGCGGTCTAAGGTGCTGCATTCAGGTTGCAGTCTCCCTGGGAGGCGTGGGTTTGACTCCTGCTCCTGACAGGCTCTTCTCTCTGGGTGGCCTCCTTCATGGCTTCTCTCTCTTGGCCTCCTTCCCTCTCCTCACTGGAGGCTTCTTGCTCCTCTGGGGGCTTTGCTCAGGCTGCTGACCAGCTCTTGCTGCAGTCCCAGCTCCTCTAGAATGAGAAAGGGGCACACCCATGCTGTCCCACCAGTAGCCTACTGGTCTGCTCCTGACCCACACAGGAGGCCAAGTGTCTCCCGGGTCCTGCACCAGGCCCTGAAGACCAGATCTACCCCATGCCCCCGAGTCTCCTTGTCAGGGGTCCAACCCCTGCCAGAGGGTTTCCAGCAGGGCTGCTCCCCTGAATGGCTGTGCACATGTGGTTTACAGGCAGCAATAAATCTCAAAGATGCTGCAAGTCCCACTGTGCTGAGTCTTCTGTGTCCAGATATTTGCTTGCTTCCTCCTTTGGCTTTCTTCAGGTTCTGGTTTTGCGGATGGGACTAGCGGGGCTGCTGTTCTCCCCATAAATTGGAAAGATCTTCCTGAGGTCTTTCTGGCTGATGGCAGGCCTTGGTCTGGAGCCAGGAGCCCATTTGGGCTGATATGTGTGTCATACAAAGGTGTCTGCTGGGAGCCAAAGCCTGGGAGAACTTCCAGGGCTTCACTTGGATACCCACAGGAGAGAGGCACAGGATAGATGGGTAAAAACCACCGCGCTCTCATCCCCGGCGACATTTGCAGGAAGGCATAGCACTATCAGGGCTTTGTGCAGCCCCTCAGGAGCCCTGGGCATTGCGGGGCTCTGGAGGAGCTCAGCAGTGCCAAACCCTCCCTTCCCACCATGTAGTGACCAGGCCAGATGCTGTGCCTGGGATCCAAGTACAGACCTGGCACCGACCGCCTCTCCAGGGCAAAGCCACCAGCATCCCCAGGCAGGGGCTTGTCTTAACACCAGGGCTCTGGTAAAGCTGGTAATGAAGACCCAGGACAAGCTGTCTCAGTCTCCAGTCTTCATTTTCTCATCCTGTCTTTATTGGAAAAGAGCATAGAGGGAAACATGAAAAGTTATATGAGTTTCTTATACCGGAGCGTAAAAATAATTTCAGTTCCCAGATGCCATTGTGGCCAGTGCCTCCTACTCCTAACCCATGGTATGCCATCTTGTTGGGCAGGCAGCCTTTAGCCACTGGTCATGTACCCCCTTCTCCTTTGAAGGGGTCCTGGGCACCCAGGAGAGCCAAGATGACACACGTTTGATTCTAACAACATTCTACCGAGGATCCCTAAAAAGACTGCCTGACCCCGTAGTGTTGCGTGACACCATTCAAAAGAAGGTGTTGTGTGGTTAAACGTGGAGCCATGGGCCTTTTAGGCTTTACAAGTGGTGGACGAGGTTACAGGAATTGTGGATTATAACAGCTGTTCAGATGTGAATGTTAATACAGACCTTTCGAGTTAACTTCTCAGTCTCAACTGTTATTCGCAAACTTCATATGAAAAACAGTCACGGCACTTCTCTCTTTCATTGGTATTGTGGGAGTAAACTCCAGGGAATGGGTATGGATTGGAAAGGAGGGAAGTGCTGGTTTTCAGCTCTGGAGGTAGGGAGTATGACTGCAAGATGGGGTGAGTGTGGGCATTTCAGTAGGGAACTGAGCATGCGCAATCACGATCCCCGTCTTCGTAACTCCACCTACTTGTAGAACTGCTGATGACAGAGTGGGAGTCTGTAAATACCGCGCCAGCCCAAACTGCCCATACAACCCCACTGCCCAGAATAGTTTTTGACTGTCAGCACAGCAAAGTATGTTACTTTTTATGCTTTAAACAACCCTGGAATCAGAGGTGTGAGAAACTTTGTCCCCTTTAGGTAGAGCGTCTGGTTGTGAGAGGGTGAGAGGCTCCTTGTGTTTCCCTTGGCCCACAGGCCATAAGCTGCAAGAGAAATGAGGGTGGTTTAGTTACTTCATACTCAGAAGGGAATTGAGGGGGACTTTCATACAGTACTAGAAATCATGTGTTTGCAGGGTGGTTTTCTTTTTTCTACCCACTCAGGAATTAGAGCTCCTTTGCCAGTGATGAGAAAATACCCTGTACAACCCAGTCCCACCCATACAAACTCTTTTTCCATCCTGACCACCCACATCTGCTATTTCTTCTGCACTTCCCCCCTTTTTCTGTGCAGGTTTAGCAAGCCTCGGAAGACATGGATTAAAGTTACTTTCTGTTCCTGAGAGGAAGGTTCCATTTGTCAAGCTGAGCAGCTGGTGAAAGAGCATCTGGAGAGTGAACAGCTGAGCTAGAATAAACTGAAAACTCCATGGATGTTCTCTTGCTGCCATCCCATGGACATTTGGGGTACTACCATTTCAGTCTGCAACAACTGAACACCCAAGCCCCAACCCAAAGTAATTCTGCTGGCTCTTTGCTGCACCACATCCTGGAAGGTTTCAGGGAATGTGTCTATCTATCATAAAGTATCATTTCATTTTTCATAAAGGAACTGCAATAGATTTCAGGGAAGGGAACAGAAGGGAGGGAAAGGAAGAGAAGGGAAGGGAAGGGGGAAAAGGGAGGGGGAAGAGGGAAGGAGGAGGAGAATGGATAGGGGAAGGAGGATTGGCTCAAGTGCATTTCCAAAGCATGCCCAATCAATGACATGTTTGTATTTTCTCCTCTCTTCAGGGAGAATTTCTTGACCTGACCTCCCACCTTTAGCTGAATCTGGCAAGGGCCATAAGGGGCGATAAGAAAGGTTTCTACAAGTACATCTGCTGCAAAAGGAAGACTAAAGAAGGTGTGGGCCCACTGCTGAATGTGAGGGGAAGGGGGGCTGGTAACAGAGGACATATACAAAAAACCAAGGAACTCAATGCCTTCTTTACTTCAGTCTTCACTGGTGTCGTGGTTTAACACCAGTCAGCAACTAAGCACCACACAGCCACTTCCCCCTCCCCCCTCCCAGTGGGGTGAGGAGGAGGAAAGGAAAAAAAAAAAGTAAAACTCATGGGTTGAGATAAGAACAGTTTAATAACTAAAGTAAAATATAATACTAACAATAGTAATAATGAAATATAATAATAATAATAATGAAAAGGAATATAACAAAAAAGGAAGGGGGGGGGGAAGAAAAAAAACCCAGTGATGCACAATGCAATTGCTCACCACCCACTGACTGATGCCCAGTTAGTTCCCGAGCCGGGATCCGTGCCTCCCGGCCAACTCCCCCCAGTTTATATACTGGAAATTTGGGGATCGAACCCATGACCTTTTTGCGTTATTAGCACCATGCTCTAACCAACTGAGCTAACCACTGGGCATGATGTTCCATGGTATGGAATACCCCTTTGGATAGTTCAGGTCAGCTGCCCCGGCTATGCTCCCTCCCAGCTCCTTGCACACCTGCTTGCTGGCAGAGCATGGGAAACTGAAAAGTCCTTGGCTTAAGATAAGTGCAACTTAGCAACAACTAAAACATCAGAGTGTTATCAACATCATTCTCACACTAAATCCAAAACACAGCACTGTACCAGCTACTAAGAAGAGAGTTAACTCTGTCCCAGCCGAAACCAGGACAATATCCACCCCTTATTCTATACCATTTACGTTATGCCCAGATCCCACACTTCCTGATACATTTCCAATTAATCACCATCACTTTTCCTGTCTTTTAATATATACATACAGATATCATTCCTGCGGTCTATGGGCCATCTCTATCAAATGTCTGTTGAGTTCATTCCGTCCATGACTTTGGGCTCCATCTGTTGTAACAGTATGTCTGGGCAGGAGTTCGCTCAGTCGGTAGAACAGGATTGGGCTTCAGTGTGATGTGGCAGGCAGGTGACATTGGGCGCAGCAGGAGGATGGTGTGTGGTGTCGGATTGTTGCATGCTGAAGTCAGTTCTGGTTCCATCACTACTGCACTTCACTCAGTTTTTGTCAAAGTTCATTCTTCATTAATCCAAGTAATTCTTACTGTAATACCATTAATATAGCATATAACAATTATAATAATGATGACATGCACTGGCAGGGTTATATAGCAATTAATAGCATACAATTTAATCTATTGGCTGTTCTCACCTAAAATCAAATCCCCTTGAGGCACACATCGGACTTCCCCATCCTTCTGCATCACCCACCAAGTGCACCCAGGCCCTGAGCAAAAGCAATCCCACGAATGAGTTTGCCTTTGCCTGAGGCAGGAGTAACCCAAACTGTTTTTCCTAGCTTATTTTTTATGTGCACTACAGGGACTTTATCCCCTTCTCAAAAACTTCTTCTGCTGTGTTGCCCCATATGATGATGTCATCAATATATTGCAGGTGTTCTGGAGCTTCACCTTTTTCCAGTGCATTCTGGATTAGTCCATGGCAAATGGTGGGCCTGCGTTTCCACCCCTGGGGCAGCCAATTCCAGGTGTACTGGATGCTCCTCCAAGTGATAGCAAACTGTGGCCGGCACTCTGCTGCCAAAGGGATTGAAAAAAATGCATTAGCGATATCAGTTGTGGTGTACCACTTAGCTGCTTTTGACTCCAGTTCATATTGAAGTTCTAGCGTGTCTGGCATGGCAGCACTCAGCGGTGGCGTAACTTCATTCAGGCCACGATAGTCTACTGCTAGTCTCCATTCTCCATTAGACTTTCGCACTGGCCAAATGGGGCTGTTAAAGGGTGAGCGAGTCCTGCTGATCACTCCTTGGCTCTCCAGTGGACGAATCAACTTATGGATGGGAATCAGGGAGTCTCGGTTGGTGCCATATTGCCGCCGGTGCACCGTTGTGGCAGTGATCGGCACCTGTTGCTCTTCGACCCTCGGCAACCCCACAACCAAAGGGTCCTCAGAGAGACCGGGCAAGGTGGACAACTGTTCAATTCCCACTGTCTCCAAGGCAGCTATACCAAAGGCCCACCGATACCCCTTTGGGTCCTTAAAATACCCTCTCCTTAGATAATCTATGCCAAGGATGCACGGGGCCTCTGGGCCAGTCACAATGGGGTGTTTTTGCCACTCATTCCCAGTTAGGCTCACTTACAGTTAGCTGTTGAGATCCCCCTGTCACTCCAGAAATACAAATAGGTTCTACCCCTTTATAGCTTGATGGCATTAGAGTACACTGTGCACCGGTGTCTACTAGAGCTTTATACTCCCGTGGATCTGATGTGCCAGGCCATCGAATCCACACAGTCCAATAAACCTGGTTGTCCCTCTCCTCTGCCTGGCTGGAGGCAGGGCCCCTCTAGTCCCGGTCATAAGATTCTCCACTCACTCTTTGTAAAAATGGATGAGAATTCCTTCTCACAGGATCAGGACTAAGATCAGCCCTTCCACTCTGTCTGCCACACTGCTCACTGGAGCCTGAAGCAGCAATTTTCCTGGGAGAATCCTCATTTGTGTTTGTTTTTCCTTGCAATTCACATACCCGTGCATCTAGGACCGAGGTAGGTTTTCTATCCCACTTCATCATATCCTCTCCGTGCTCACACAGGTAAGACCACAGGATACCCTGTGAGGTGTACCTTCTATCTCCTCTCTCTTGAGCAGAGGGACGCTTATTCCTAATAGCTGAGATATTGGTCCGTGCAGGTGGGAGGCAGAACTTATCCTCAAATTGCTGGAACTCTTGGGACAGTTTCTCGGCTATTATGTCTGGCAGTTTCTCCACAGCCGTGACGAGGGAGGAAGTGAGACTTTCTTCGTATTGCCGAACTCGGCAAGCCAATTCATCTACTGTTGGTCCCTCTTCGTCTTTCCAGTCCATTACTTCCAATGAGTTGGCATAGGATGATGGTGCGCTTCGTACAAACTTCTGCCACATGGGTCGTGCGCATTGGACTTCATCTGGATCTGTGGGTAACCGCCCATCGTCTGGGTCATAATAAACAATCTCCCGCACGGCTAATTCCCTCAGGTACTGGATACCTTTCTCCATGGTGGTCCACTTGCCTGGTTGACATACAACATCTTCCCTGAAGGGATACCTTGCCCTCACGCCCGACAGAAGTCGCCTCCAGAGGCTGAGGGCTTGTGTTTTTTTTCCAATTGCCTTGTCAATACCCCCTTCCCTAGAAAGGGATCCCAACTGCTTGGCCTCCTTACCCTCTAAGGGTAAGGCCCCGTTATCCCAGCATCGGAGCAACCAGGTGATGATGTGCTCGCCTGGATGACGGCTGAAATCTTTTCGCATATCTCGCAGCTCACTCAGGGATAGGGATCGAGTGATTATCTCCGGTTCTGCCTCTTCCTCCTGTTCTCGTGATGGCCCTGGTTCACCCTCATCCTTTGCTAAGCGAGCTGTCTTTTTTGAGTATTTCTTCTTCTGTACAGGGGCAACTGATACTGGGATGGGTTGGTTCTCTGGTTCAGCTGCAGTGCCCGTCACAGGCGTTGCAGTAACCGTAGTACCTGTTGCTGGGGCCGGAGAGGCTGCAGTGTCTGTCACAGGTGTCGAAGTGGCTGCAGTGTCTGTCACGGGGGTCGGAGTGGCTGCAGCGTCTGTTGCTGGGGTCGGAGTGGCTGCAGTGCCTGTCTCCAGGGCTGGAGGGGCTGCAGTGCCTGTCATCTTGTTGTCAGATCCAGAGACCTTCGCTTCCCCTTGAATAATGTTAAACAGAGCTTGGTAGGCATGAGCCAGGCCCCAGCACATTGCAGTGATTTTTGTCTCCCTGGAATTGTCGGGGTAACAGCATACTTTTTCCAAATGTTCTACTAGTTTTTCGGGATTCTGCACTTGTTCAAGGGTGAAGTTCCAAAACACTGGAGTTCCCCACGGTCCTAGGCATTTACTCATGCTACCCCACACACCATGCCACTCATAACTCTGCAGCTTTGGGGCAGATCTCTTTGGGGCAGATCTCCTAAATCATTGTTTAACCCTAAACAACACCTGAACCACATTCAGGAACAAGCTAGTTCCTAGCAATAAAACCATGTTAGTTTCAACATTCCAAAGATATTCAAAATTTTCAAAATTCTCAAACACTACTGTAATTAGCCTGGAGGAGGAGATAGATTGGCTCTCCGAGGAGGAAAGGTAAAGGGTGTAATTATTAACAGTTTCTGCTAGATAGCTCCCGAAGTACGGAGATAACGGCAATGCTGAGTACAAATACCGGATTAGTCCCACAACTGATAATTTTATCGTACCATAAACCAGTGTTACATAGTAAAGCAAAGCGAAAACCTTAATCCACCTCACCTTATGGGTGATAAGCAGCAGCACAGGGACTATATACGGCAAGTGAGGTGATACATAACAAAACTCTAAGAACGAACGCCACAACTCTAAGAGCCAATAACCCAACATTGTGACCGGCGACCACTAAACTAATACAATACAACAAATAACAAATTCGTTTTAACACGCTCTGGTCAGATCTGTTGTTATCTCAACCCTTCGAGCCCCATGTTGGGCACCAAAAGGCTGTTGTGGTTTAACCCCAGTCAGCAACTAAGCACCATGCAGCCGCTTCCCCCTTCCCCCTCCCAGTGGGGTGAGGAGGAGGAAAGAGGGGAAAAAAAGTAAAACTCATGGGTTGAGATAAGAACAATTTAATAACTAAAGTAAAATATAATACTAACAATAGTAATAATGAAATATAATAATAATAATAGTAATGAAAAGGAATATAACAAAAAAGGAGGGGGAGGAAGGGAAAACAAACAAACAAACAAAAAAACCACCAGTGGTGCACAATGCAATTGCTCACCACCCGCTGACCGATGCCCAGTTAGTTCCCGAGCCACGATCCGCACCGCCCGGCCAATCCCCCCTGTTTATATACGGGGCATGACGTTCCATGGTATGGAATACCCCTTTGACTAGTTCAGGTCAGCTGCCCTGGCTATGCTCCCTCCCAGCTTCTTGCACACCTGCTTGCTGGCAGAGCATGGGAAACTGAAAAGTCCTTGGCTTAAGATAAGCGCTACTTAGCAACAACTAAAACATCAGAGTGTTATCAACATCATTCTCACACTAAATCCAAAACACAGCACTGTACCAGCTACTAAGAAGAGAGTTAACTCTGTCCCAGCCAAAACCAGAACAACTGGTAAGTTTTGCTTTGGGGAAACACAGGGTCCTAAGGACAGTGGGAAAGTGTGGAGCAATGAAGACTTACCCTTGGTAGAAGAGGATCAGGTTAGGGAACATTTAAAAATACTGGGTATACCCACGTCTGTTGGCCCTGGTGGGAGGCATCCACGAATGCTGAGGGAGCTTACCACTGACAATGCCAGGCCACTCTTAACGGTCTTTGAACAGTGATAGTAATCAGGAGAGGTTCCTGAGTACTGGAGGAAAGCAAACACTACTCCTGTCTTCAAGAAGGGCTAGAAGGAGGACTCAGGGAACTTGAGGTAGCCTCACCTCAGTCGCTGGGAAGGTGATGGAGCATGTAATACTGCAAACCATTTCCAATCATATGAAGCATAGAAAAGTGATTTGGAGTAGTCATCATGGATTTATGATGGGGAAATCATCTCTGATGTATAGGTCTAAGCCTTCAATGGAGAGATGACTACCTTGGGGACAAAAGGAGAGCCAATGATATTGATTTTCTTGACTTGAACAAGACTTTCACAGCTCACTCCCATGATAGCCTCACAGAAAAATTAATGAAGTGTGAATCAGATAAATGGACAGAGAGATGATTGAAAACTGGCTGAAATGCCAGGCCCAGAGGATTCTGATCAGTGGCACAAACTCCAATTGGAGGCCAGGCACTCAAGCTGTACACCAATGGTGATTGATACTGTATTCTATACTGTTTAACATTTTCCATTAGTGGCCTGGACAATGGGGCAGAGTGAACCCTCAGCAAGTTTACAGATGATACAAATCTTAGAGGAGTGGGTGATACAGTTCAAACTGCAGATAGACGATGCTAGCAGCAGCAGCAGCAGTTGCATCGTTCTGAGAGGAACATGAGGCTTGTGAGGTAGCTAGGACGTGTCTGAGGGGGTTTCTGGACCCCTGACACCCTTGGGCTGTGTGTGGGGGAGGGACACGCCGGTAAGAAGCCGGTCTCCTGAAAGGAGAGGAGATGGCAAGAGCTGAGCAGTGCTGGCTGTCCCCCTGGCCAGTTCAAGCCATGGGAAGCCGTATATAACTGGCCCCTAGGGAGCACCAGAGACCAGGGCATGCAAACAGGGAGTGGCATCTGTTAGGAGCAATGTCGGTAGTTCACGCGGAAGGGTGCCAGTTATCAGGCTGCTGCTGGTTCTGCTCACCCACAGGCTTAGGCTGCAGCCCTGATGGTCACCCTAACTAACTGGTGGCTGTGCAAGCCTACCCAGAACCTTGAGATCTCCATGGAATTAGAATTAGAAAGACAACATCATTCAAAAGAATTACCATTTTATAAGTGCACTCTTTTTCTAAGAACTATAGCGAGACTGTGTCATGCTGAAAAAAAATGAGTGGAAGACCTCTCTACTTCCATGTGTAAGACATCAGGCGAGGAAGGCAGGAGACCAGGATGGATGAGTAAGGATCTTCTGATTGAACTAAAGTGCAAGAAGGAAGTCCATAGGCAGTGGAACCAGGGACTTCTATCCTGGGAAGAATATGTGTAAGGATGGGATCAGAAAAGCTAAGGCACAGTTGGAGCCAAATTTGGCAAGGCATGTGAAGAATAATAAGAAGAGCTTCTATAGGTACATTGGTCAGAAATGGAAGCTTAAAGAAAATGTACCCCCTCAATGAATAAGGCAGGTGAACTAGTGACAACCAATGTGGAGAAGGCTGAGATACTCAACAATTTTTTTTTTGCCTCAGTTTCACTGGCAATCACTCTTCCCACATCTCTCAAGCCCCTGAACCTCAAGGCGGGAACTTGGGGAATGAAGTCCCTCCCATCATAAGAGAAGATCAGGTTCGAGACCACCTGAGGAATCTGAACATACACAAGTCCATGGGACCCAACGAGATGCATCCCAGAGTCCTGAGGGAACTGACAGATGCAGCTGCTAAGCCACTCTCCATCATGTTTGAAAAGCCATGGCAGTCAAGTGAAGCTCCCAGTGACTGGAGAAAAGGGAATATCACACCCATTTTTAAAAGGATAATAAGGAGGACCCTAGGAACTACCAACGAGTCAGCCTCACCTCCATGCCCGGTAAGATCATAACTTCCTCCTGGAAGTTATGTTGTTCAGCCCGGAGAAGAGAAGGCTCCAGGGAGACCTTCTTGAGGCCTTTCAATACTTAAAGGATGCTTATAAGAAAGACAGAGACAGACTTTTTACCAAGGCCTGCAATGACAGAACAAGGGGCAATGGTTTTAAAGTGAAAGTGTGTAAGTGTATATTGGACATAAGGAAGAAATGTTTTAAGATAAGGGTTGTGAGACACTGGAACAGGTCGTCCAGAGAAGTTGTGGATGCCCCATCATTGGAAGTGTTCAAAGTCAGGTTGGACGAGGCTTTGAGTAACCTGATCTAATGAAAGATGTCCCTGTCCATGACAGGGCGGGGGGGTGAACTAGATGATCTTCGATGGTCCCTTCCAAACCAAACCATTCTATGATTCTATGATTTTGTGATACAGCAGACAGTCATACTGCCATTCAGGAGGACCTTGACAGACTGGAGAAATAGGCTGACAGGAATCTCATTTCAATAAAGAGAAAAACGAAGTCCTGTATTGAGGAAGAAGATCCTCATGCACCAGTATACAGTCGGGGCTGACCAACTGGAAAGCAGCTTGACAGAAAGGGACCTGGGAGTCCAAGTTAAAGATAAGCCAACAATGTGACCTTGCAGCAAAGGTGGCCAACAGTATCCAGCGTTGTATTAGGAAGAGTATTGTCAACAGGTCAAAGGATGTGATTATTCTACTCTACTCAGTAATGGTGAGACCACAGGTGTAGTACTTGTCCATTTCTAAGCATCCCAGTACAAGAGAGACATGGACATACAGGAGCAAGTCCAGTGAAAGTCCATAAAGATGATGGGCATTGGAGCATGTGTCATGTGAGCAGAGGCTGAGAGTCCTGTGTCGCCTGCTCCACTGACTCAATGGTGGCCATCCAGGCCTCCCCGGTGGTGGTGACCCTGCCAGGCCCCATCCTCACCTCTTTCCCTCAGAGCACAGCCGTGGGATCCTCTCTGTCAGCTGCTGTTGGGAGCTCCCTCAGCACCGGGAGGGTTCCCATCTCTTCTGGGGGTCTCCCTTGGTCTGGGGGCAGGATCAGGGCTGTGTCTGATTTCCCCTCCCCTCCACTGTAGTCTGAACTGAAAGAAAAAGGAAAGGGCAAAGGGAAAGGGGAGGGGAAGGGGAAGTAAAAGGGAGGGAGGAGGGAAAGCAAAGGGGAAGGTATGGGAAGCCAGCAAGAAAGCGTGTTCAGGACTCCTGAGGGGCAGACAGGGTGGTTCCCCTCTAGGGACTTAAAATCTCAACAAAGAGCAATGCCACCCAGCTCCATGTTGTGAAAGGCACTCAGAGTAATTCCCACCCCCAGCAAAAAAAGCAAACCAACCAAGCCAAACCTAACCCAACCAAACCCAACTCAGCTGCATCCAACCCAGCGCTGTGCAATCCAATCCAACCTTCCCAAACAAACCAAACACAATACCTTTCCAAATGAAATCAAATCATATCTAATCAAGCCACTTAATACAAATTGCATCTCCCCTTTGTAACTTTTATCTGGAAGGAGGTATTCCACTTTTTGATATAAAAAGGCCAGGGTTTGAATCCTGGGTGAGCCTCTGCCTTCCCCCTTTTTCCAGCACCACCCTCCAATTCCATTCCTCACCATGCCTCTCCTTTACTAAGAATGGTGCAGACTATGGGCTTAGGGACAAAGGATGCCGATAGCAAACAAGGAGGGGAGGTGCCAACAGAAGGGAAGGGAGTTACACTGTGGGATCAGCAGCAAATAGAAATAGCCTTTGCTGCTGCTGACCACAATAAGGGGGCACGGGTCACCTGAAGGAAAGCAGCTCCTGGCCAGGTGGCCCTGGGGCTACTGCAAGACCTTTTGTGCCATTCACAACCAAGAGGCTGAGGCTTGTGCCTGAGCTTTTGTGCAGTGCTTGCTCATGGCTGCTCTGCCAGGGAAGACAAGCTGGGAGCCAAGGGTAGAAGCAAGGAAGTAGGGGCAGTGGCCTCACCAACGTGGATATCTGGTGTATCAAGGGTGACTACATAGTGCTGGGGCAAGAGGGAAGGTCACGGCAGCTCAGATGGTGTTCTCCTCAACCCTGCCAGTGAGGGGAAAAAGGCTCAAATAGAAATGGACTCAGCCACTGGGTCAGGACCTGGCTGTGTGGCTGGTGTCACAGGCAGGGCGTTATCATCGAGAATTAAAGGAACAATGTTCTCTCTGAGGAACAACAGCTGCTGGGCAGGGATGGGATACATCTGACAAAGTCCATCAAGAGTTGGCAAGCAGGTCTGCTAGTCTGGTCAGGAGGCCTTTGAACTGGTTATGCTGGGGAAAGGTAACCTGCAGAGAAGGGAGAGCACAAGGGGCAGAGCAGATGTGTCCTGGGGACAGCATGACGCGGTGGAGGATCTCTTACTTCTCCTGTAAAAGCAGCATGACTTGAGGCCTATCTCAAATGCCTGTACAGAAGTGCATGTAGCAGGGGAAACCAGTAGAAGGAAAGAGAAGTCTGTGCACACTCCAGAGCTATAACCTCTTTGGGACTGAGAAGATATGCTGGGGATAATTCCCATGACTGGTGTGCTGCAGTGGAGGGATACAAGCTTTTGAAGAAAGATAGGATGGGAAGGCAAGGAGGAGGGGTTTCACTCTGTGTAAAGAACTGGCTTGAATATGTGCTGTTTTGCTCTGCTACTGGTGATGAACCAGTGGAGAATTTCTGAGTAAGGACCAAAAGGCAGATCAGCACAGGTGATGTTGTAGTAGGGGTCCTCTACAGACCACCCGATGAAGAAGAGGAAGTGGAGGAGGCCTTCTTGGGCAGCTGGAGAAAGCCTCTCAGTCAGAGGCCAGAGTAGTCACGTGTGACTGGAACCACCCCAGTATGTACTGGAAGGGCAAGACGTCTGGGCACAAGCAGTCCAGGCACTTGCTGGAATGTATTAAAGACAATTTCCTGATGCAGGTGGCTGAGAAACCAAATAGGGAAAATTCTCTGTTGGGCCTTTGATGCACAAGCTAGGGGGAAGTGATGGAAGATAAGAAGGCTGAGGGCAGCCTTGGTGGAAGTGACAATGAAACTGTGGAGTTAGAAAGACTGAGAGCCATGAGCAAGACCAACAGTTGAATTGCAACCCTGCACTACAGAAGGGCAGAAACCACCCTAGAGGGCAAAGGCGCCCAGGAGAGCTGCTTGATCTTCAAGGGCAGCCTCCACAGGGCACAAGATCAGTCCATTTTAACAAGCAGAAAGTTGAGCAAGCATAAGGCCCGCATAGATGTATGTGGTGCTCCTGACTGAGCTGGGACAGCAAAAGGAAGTACACAGAAGGTGGAAGCAGGAGACAGCTACATGAAAGGACTGTGAAGGCAACTGCTCACACATGAAGAAATGGATTAAGGTAGGCCAAAGGTCCCAGTGCAACAAGCCCAGGGCTCGTGAGAGCAAAGGGGTTGTTGGCAGCAATTTCCCCTGGCTTTGCCAGCATGGGCCTTCACAGCTACTGCTGGGAGAAGCAGGAGCCTCTAAGCACAGGGTGCGCATCAGGCAAGGGATGAAGTCACACCATGGATTTGGGGGCCTGGCAGAGAGGTCGGGGGTCACGTAGGATCCCCAGGCAAGATGAGGAGGGCATGTCCAGAAAGACTCCTGGGGTGATGGAGGGGCCAGGGTTTGATGGAGTTGGGTGTAAGGTCCATGGTGTGGATTATTACCATGTCGTCCTTATCTTCCCACTACTCCCGTTATTTTTTTGGTTTTCTTTTCCACACTGATAGGTTATGAATGAAAGCCAAACCATAAAAATCTTCGTGCTGTGTTCTGAGGACAGTGGTAGGGTGGGAAGGAACAGAAAGGAAAAGATTTTTTTTCCTGGAAAAATAGTGTGGCTAACAGTATTTGGACAAAAAGATGAATTGGTTTGGGGTCATAGAATACCTCTCCTCCCTGGCCATTCCCCATGATGATGATCACCTTGCTCATCAAAGACAAGTCTGATTTCAGACTTTTCTCTCTTCACTTCTCTCTTCTTCTTTGGTGGTAGTTACATGAGAGGGGAGAAGAGAAAAAGCAAATGGACAGGAAAGATACAAGCACACAACTTCCCATTAAAGCTCAGTGGTTTCCAGTCGAACAGTGGGGGAAAACAAGACAGAAATACAAGGAGCACTTTATGAACTGTAGGAAAACATACCAGGTTCTCAAAACACGCCCGCCTGCCCTGCAGCTGGGCATCCCTGCTGCTCCCTGCCACTGTGCCCCCTGCCTGGTGGAGTATGGGGTGAGGTCACAGTGCTTGCCCAGGGCTGTGACACATGTGGATTCCTCTGTGTGACGACCCCTCCAGGTACCTCGGCTCCACATCCACCCCTGATGATCTCACACGGCACTGGCTCCTGCAGACACACCAGGACCCATTCAGCACTGCTTGTGGCAACTCTAGTCTCTGACTTCCACTTCCACAAGCCCCATGGAAAGGCAAGGTCACAAGAAGAGCCAGTCTAAAGGGAGATGGAGAGAGAGGTCCCACTGCAAAAAGTCCCAGGGTGCACCTGAGAGCAAAGGGGCTGTCGGCAGCAACTTCCCCCGGCTCCGCCAGCATGGGCCCTCCACAGCTACTGCTGGCAGAAGCAGGAGCCTGCAAGCACAAGTTGCCCATCAGGCAAGGGAGGCAGTGGATGAATGGGGAAGTGCTCCTGTCTCTACCTGGGATGGCCTCCTTCCTTGTAGGCTGTTCCCAAGGGGGCAGAGAACCCGCTGCAGAAATCCATCTGAAAGACGCTTCCTGTCTTGGGACAGGTCTAAGGGCTCAGTTGGCTCAGACCCTACTCTGGGTTCCCTGTGGCAGGCTGGCCAGGAGCTCCTCTGGGCTCAGCAGCTGCAGGATATGCTCCATGCTGTGGCTCTGTGACTCCAGCCAGCCATTTTCTGGCACAGCTCTCCCAGCAAGCTGTGAAGCTTCTGCACCCCACATTGCCACCTTGCTCATAATGGAAATCTCTGATGCTTTGGCACTTGTGTCTCCAGGCTGAGCCATAGCAGTGCAAAGAAAGGCCTCGCTGCTGTTTTCTACATACTTGCTTTGGCAAGGTCCAAGCTGCCATAAACCATGTGGACTTGGCCTTGGGACAGGGCTCCAGTCAAGCTGGCCTCTCTCCTCTTGGCCACTGCCCACCCTCAGCCACTCATTCAGATGCAACCAGGAGGGCCTCCGCATCTTCGCCTGTGACCAGCTCCTGAAGCAATGGGGCTTTGTGGGTGGGCTGTGGGGGGGGCGCAGACGTTGGGCAGGGTGTAGAGGGCAGAACCTGCAGGAATCTTCTCCATCTCCCCCACCTCCAGCTGCTGCTGAGGGCTCCTGGGCAGCTGGTCACTCTTCAAGGCTGCTGCTGGACATACATTAGGTCATGCATATAGACAGGGCTGGGGGCGGTGGGACATTCAGTGCTATTGGACACGGGCTTCTGGGCAAGATGTATTTCTGGTCTGAGGCGTAACGACAATGCCTGAGGTCAGTATCTGTGGAACGGGCAATTGGGTATAGAGATGTGCATTCTGCCATATTACACCAATCACTGCCATGAAGGGAACATGCCTCACCCAGATGGTCGAGTCCACCCGTTTCACGTGTCAAGGGGAAACCTCCATGTGCCCACTTGCACTCTTAAGGCACTTTCTTCCCCAGATTGTTACAACGAAGAAGGTGGCGAGGAAAGAAAGCTACCTTTTCACCTTTTCCTCTTCCACCAGACAAAGCTTGTGAGCAGTGCTGACTTCAGCAGCAGCAACTGTGCTGTGAAGTAGCAGCTCAAGCAGGAGAGCTGAAGAAGCATGCTCAAAATCTATGGGCAGGCACATCTGTTGGTGACTTTAGACTATCTCCAAGCTCATGAAAGCAATGGGTTTTTGAAAGACGAGTGGCTTCATGGACAAACAGCATTTTTGCACCTTTGGAAAACAGTTGCATCTGAAGGCGGCGTTTGAACTGGCAGGACATCTCTGTGCACAAAAACACCACCTGCCGTTCAGCTCACCTCATGCCTGTAGCCTGCATGATACTCTTAGGACAGATCACTGACAGTGATACCTGTGAATGAGCATCACCTTCCTCAAACGGTCACAGTGGCACCATTTAGATGGGCTATTTCCTGGGCCGAGCTGTCCCTTTGCTGGCTCAACGAAAACTGCCTGCACCAGTTCTGTGCCCAGTGAACACAGAGCTGGGCACAAGGCAGGTGACAGGAGAAAGAGGTCCCTCCTCTCCATCAGCATGCCTCCAAATGCCCCTCTCTGCCTTTCTCCAGTGGGTCTCACTGCTTCCATCCTCTTCTGCTTGCTACGGACACTTGGTGGGAGACCAAGCGAAAGTCCATTTCAAAGCGACTGGACTGCACGTGGCCAGAGATGAGGCAAGGGCAGGTGGAACAGCTGAGCAAGAGTCTGTGCATCAACCTGTAGAGAAAATCACCAGCCCCACAGCATGCGTTGCCCAGGAGAATGTTGCAATTTCAGGACAAAGGACCATGAGGAGATTCAGGCTGGGATGCAGCATTTCTTTAATAAGAACAGAAAATGTGCATTTTGAGGGGAGGGGGAAGAGTGCTGAGCATGAAAGGTCAAGGGCTCCACAGGGCAAGAGGACATTACCTTTTGCAGCGGGATACAAAGCACCTGCAAGGCGCTCTTTTCTCCCCATTGCAGCTGCAGCCGGTGAGAATCCTCTCCCATCTACAGCAAGGGCAGGTGAAGTATGTTGCCTTGGTCAATGGCAAAAGCTATGAAGCCCAGGAGGGAGAATGAGGGGGCTACCTGGTGGTAGCAAGGAAAGCACAGGAAGAATAAGAGCAAGAAGGGCACGATGTCAAGGGATGACACATGGCTCCCTTCAATTCAGGGGGAGAGGCAGGTGTCCCATGCACTGGGAAATCACAGGCATCTCCCTGGTCCTGTATCCAGATCTCGTTTCTCCATTCCTGGTTGTTCTTTCCAATGTGAGTGACCCGCTGGCCCTACCTGCACAGATTGCACGAATGCAGGGGCCCACACAGACTGCTCCCGAGGCCTGTGAATCTCCCAAATCCAAGGGAGCCCCCAGAAGAGATGGGACACCCCCGGCGCTGAGGGAGCTCCCAACAGCAGCTGACAGAGAGGATCCCACGGCTGTGCTCTGAGGGAAAGAGGTGAGGATGGGGCCCGGCAGGGTCACCACCACTGGGGAGGACCTCTTTCTCCTGCCACCCACCCTGTGCCCAGCTGTGTGTTCACCAGGCACAGAACTGGTGCAGGCAGTTTTGGTCAAGCCAGCGAAGGGACAGCCAGGCCCAGGAAATAGCCCATCTAAGTGGTGCCGCTGTGACCGTTTGAGGAAGGTGGTGCTCAATCACAGGTATCACTGTCAGTGATCTGTCCTAAGAGTATCATGCAGGCTACAGGCACGAGGTGAGCTGAATGGCAGCTCATGCAATCCCCAGCAAACTGCTTTGGGTCCTCCTTCCAGCTCTTACCTCTGCTGAACCTCATTCACTGTCCTCTCTCCTGGTTTCCTTTTTGTGGGAGGTCAGGGGCTCAGCAAGCACTGCAATCCAGAACAAGGCTATCTCTCGCCAGCTTCAGACCCTCTTCTGCCGACAGCTCAGTCCAATGAAGGAGTACAGGCACGAGTGAGAGAGAGTGGACCTCTCCTTCTGAGGTCATGCCCAGAGCCAGGTGGATGACTGACTATGCCACAGTGAGTCTATGCCAGACCTTTCAACTCACCAAGCGGATGACTAAAACACTTTCATGTCTCCACACCGGCTCTGGAGGAGTGATCTGCTTCTCCTCTTTCACTGCTCTCATGAGACTATGCTATTCTCTCTGTCGAATGCATTACAGTTCACACAGACAGAAGCACTCATGATAGGCACACAGTCACCATTCTTCTCATTTTCTTTATCACTTGCAGCACAGCCCATCACAGCTGAAATACTATACTAAACAACCAACTCCTGCGTGTTGCTCTGCAGCTTCTCTTGCCATCCCACATTAATCAGAAGAGAAGTCTCATAGGAATAAGATTTTTCCAGCCACCAGAATGTTTACCATCCCACTAGCAGCTACTAGAGGCCACATGGTGCAGGAAGTTTGCATTTGCCCTGGTGGCGCAGGTTGTGAGAGCTGAGATGTCCTGAGATACTGTGAAGCTCTGAGCTCTGAGCTCTCAGGACATAGACATGTTGCAGGGCATACACATCTGCACCTACTCCAGGGAGAGAATCGTTGCGCAGGAAAGGAGTAACTCTATCTCCCCTCATCTGGCTGTCTTCACAACCAAGAACAGAGAACCTGCTTCCTGCAGCTATTCCCTGCCTCTTCAACTGCATTTCCAACCACACCCAGAGGAAAGCAGGGTTCACAATGGGGAGTCTAAGGAGGGCAAACAACATTGGTGCAGCATCACCTACTGGAGTAGAGCCTAGAAGAGTAAGGCCAAGCATCTGTCCCTGGCAAAGCCACACAGCACCTTTCTGGGCAACCAGGTCTGCAGGCCGTAGTCCCTCCTCTGTTCCCGCCAAGCCTCGTTCTTGGGGGAGTTGGGTTGCTATGCAGCAGGACCGGCTTTCCTGTGGAGACCTCCTGCCCAGAGGCATGAATCCACCAGCACATCTGCCTCCACGATCCAATTCTCCTTCTGTGGGAGCATTGTCACTGCCTTCTGGCATCCTTCTCTAAACCCATATGGCCAGAAGAACTCTGGAGAAGGGAAAGGAAGATGACAGCAAGTCCAGGGCTTGGGGCACAGGAAAGAGGCTTGCAAAAA
This sequence comes from Gymnogyps californianus, assembly GCF_018139145.2. Classification (NCBI taxonomy): domain Eukaryota; kingdom Metazoa; phylum Chordata; class Aves; order Accipitriformes; family Cathartidae; genus Gymnogyps; species Gymnogyps californianus. The sequence goes on from NC_059481.1 coordinate 51,191, forward strand.
TGCTCAACAGTTCTTCCCTGGCAGCTAATCAAACCTTTCTGCCCCATTTGACACTTGAAGAGACTCACCACCTGGTGGTCAAATGACTTTTGAGGACAGTCTTTTCTTCGGGGCTGTGCAGAATGGTCTTTTGGGCTCTGACAGAGTCTGATGCCAGCATGGGGTTGTACCAAGCCCAGAGGCCTCACTATTTGTGTGCTATAGGGAAGGAGCCCCAGGATGCTCAAGGGCTTCTGAAACTTGCCTGGCCAGGTTGCAGGAATTGTCAGTGGTGTCCTCGCTCTCATGGGGGATGGTTGAAAAGCAACAGGCACCATTTCCTAACCTTAACACAAACAGGGGTGGGACAAACTTCTTGCCCTGTGTGAACTCACTCAACCAGCTTGGCCCTGCTGTACACACAGCACTTTTCCTTGATTGCTGTACAGCAGCAGAGCAACTGGGGAAGGGAAATTCCTTCTGTGGGGAGCACTTTTAGAACTGCATAACTGAAGGGGAAAACAAGACATGATAAAGCAGAGAAACCCATCTCACCTGATGTACACTCCTGTTCCCCTCTCGATCCAGCAAAAAAGGCATCAGAGTGAAGAGAAGACTTTGGTCTTTCCCTGGAGGCTGGGATGTGGGCTGGGATCAGGGATGTTGTTATTTCATCTACCCTTGGGACAGTCCCGATATGGAAGAGTGCATCCCCGGTAGCCCCTGATGGGTGTCTCTGCAATGCAGTAGATGAGCATGTTTGGCTGCTATGCGGAAGGCTGCTGGGTCAAACACCTCAGAGATTGTGTCCTGTTGGCAGTGGACCTGGGAGGAGGTGAAGAGCTCTGTATCTATGTCTCATTCTCTCCAATAGACAACTCATTCATGAAGGACCAGTCCTCATCTCCTTCCTGAGTCTGGACATTGGCCCTGCTTCTTCCTTCCTGCTTTCACTGGCAGAAACACTTTCACCCCTGACAAAATGGGTCCACATTTCTGTCACTGAAAAGATGTTCATGTGTGCTGTCCCACTGCTGAGGCTACACAAGAATGTGAGAAAATGCATGGCTACCTATGCTATCTCCTTTCTCCTTCTTGTGCTATCCCCAACAAGTGGTACTTTAACCAAGATCTTGCAGAGCCTGAGAGCCTCTCTTAATGAGATCCATAATGATCCCATGCACTGATGCATTACAAGACTCTCACCACCCTTATTTTGAGGGACATCCTGCATTAGCCGCACACCCTCACACCCCCCAACCCTTCCCTGTGTCCTCAGAGGAAAGTCTCAGTGCCCACCACACAGGAGGCTCCAACGGCACTGGCTTTGGAGAGACAGTCCCCAGCATTTCTTGGTGGGATGGCAGTGTTGGCTGCTCTCACATCCCTGAGAGGAAAACTGAGTTCCCCTCCAGAGGAGGGGCTTCCTTTGCCTATAATCATGATGCTGCCCTGGCAAGAGGTACTGCCCTACTTGGACCTAGGCATCATGGCCCTGTCCCGGGCATCAGGGCCTTCAAGGTGCACTTGGTAGTGTTTCAGTCTGTTATGCTGAAGATCTTGCTTTCAAGGTTCAGAGAAAGCAGCACCTCAGACTCATGCCCTCATTGTGGGCCTAGCCAGAGCAACCCTCAGCATGTTGTCTGCAGGGACAAAGCACTCGGGATTCAGCCCTCTCAGCTCTCAGCTTGAGTTCATTTACCAGCAAGAGAAAATGTCAGTTTCTGAGCAGGCAGGCAGGCTGGCCAGCCCTTTGGTGCCCAAGGCAGGAGTGACTTGGATCCTGAGGCAACATTGGCTTTCAGATCACTTATGTCAGCCTTTAATCCCAGTGCAGTGTTTGCAAGGAAAGCCCTGGGGCTCATGCATCTGCTGCACGAGCCCTAGTCAGGTCCTGAGAGCTGATGTTCTCTTTTTTTTCAGGTTCTTATTCACAAGAGAGGAAAAAAAATGCTCTGAAAGCTTCGTGCTGCTGCATCAATCCCACTTCACTGCTTGCCCTGGAGAAGGGATCGAGTCCAGCAAAGGGCCAGCACACATGCCTTTGTTCCTGACCTCCTCTTAAAGGCGGTGCAGACAGCAAGATGTGCCCTGATCCCTGATTTTCCAGACTATGTGCTATGTCTTTTACCTGGAGCTCAGCTGCTTAGCATTTGTGCTGACAACTGCCAATGTCTTGGCTGGGTCACTATGGAGTAGGGGATGCCTATTTTCTCCTTTACTTCAGCATGTGTGCAAAAAGTGTGTGTGTGCGCGCGCGCGCGTGTGTGTTCAGGAAACAGTACCTGACTTGTTACCATGTGTGTGTTTTGCTTCCATCTGGGTTTTGAAAAGTCCGTTCTGGGTAGGTTGCCCTTCTGGGCAATAAATGGGGTATCTATCTCACACTGAGTTTCCTTTAAGTACTGAAGGCCAAATTCATTCCTTATCATGGTGTATAACCTCCAGCTATATGTCTTCCCCTAAAGGCCTGCAATGCTGCAGTCTTTGCTGCTGTCTTCTGCATGTGATTCAGGTGTGCATCACAGTGCCTGGGCCACTTAACTGGGAAAGTATCAGCCCCTAAATGTGAACATTCAGGGCTCAAGTCCTTGTTCAGGAAACAACTTGGCTATGTGATGCATTTGCAGACTTGAGGAAAGCATGGCAACACCAAGCGCCATGCAGTGAGGGAAGGATAACTTCTTAGAAAACTGTGTCTCCACAGACAGGACTAAGCTTAGAGGAGTAAGGGGTAGCACTCACTTGGTTTGTTGCACTAGGAATTACCTGGAAAAGGTAATAGGAGGCAACCCCAGAGGATGTGCCCTGGAAAGCAATTTGCTCCTGCCTTCCCTGAACTACTTGCAAAGTTTATGTTCCTGTGATCTCTCTTCAGGAACACAGCAGTCTATCATGCCCTCAGCTGGAAGGAACCTTGCTTATGTCTCTGCCCTCTTGGGATGGTGTGTGCACACTTGCTTTTGGCGGTTGCCAGGTACAACACAGTCTCTGGAAATGAGACACTGCATCTAAAGATGGACTCAGCAGATGTAGACAGCACAGCAAAGCTAGGCAGAGCTGTACCTGTGTCAACTTGGCAGATGATGCCTGAAGCAGAAAACATCTTCCTTCCTCTTGTCCTCCCACTCCACAAAACCAAACCAAATGAAACCAAACCAAACCAAACCAAAACCAACTACAACAACTATGGGAAATTAATTTCTAAAGAGTTTCTGGTTCATTGTGATGTTCTGCTCATTTTCAAAGTAAATCAGGCTGAACTCCTTAGCCCTGGGGAGTGTGCAAAGTTGGCATGCATTCCAGAAACAGTACCTGCCTTACACCTACCTGCATGTTTGATTTTCTATTTGAATGCTCAAAAACCCATCCTGTGCTGAAACAGTGTAAATACAAGTGAGAGTGCAATGCTTTTGGCCATCCAGGGAGGCCTTTTCTTGCCCTCTGAGAGCATCCTGTCAGCCTGTGCTTTGTCTATGCAAACTGCTGACCATGGTTTTTTCCAGGGGCACCTGCCTGCAGGCAAGAGACATATGGAGGCATATACATGTTTATATGTATATGCACAGAAGTGTGTCTGCATACATGTGTGTCTCTTTTGTCGTTTAACCCCAGCCGGCAACCAAGCACCACACAGCCGCTCGCTCACTCCCCCCCGGTGGAATGGGGGAGAGAATCAGAACAGTAAAAGTGAGAAAACTCGTGGGTTGAGATAAAGAGAGTTTAATAGGTAAAGCAAAAGCCACGTGTGCAAGCAAAGCAAAACAAGGAATTCATTCACCACTTCCCATCAGCAGGCAGGTGTTCAGCCATCTCCTGGAAAGCAGGGCTCCATCACACGTAACGGTTACTTGGGGAGACAAATGCCATCACTCCAAACATCCCCCCCTTCCTTCTTCTTCCCCCAGCTTTGTAGGCTGAGCATGATGTCCTATGGTATGGAATATCCCTTTGGGCAGTTGGGGTCAGCTGTCCCAGCTGTGTCCCCTCCCAACTTCTTGTGCACCCCCAGCCTCCTCGCTGGTGGGGTGGTGTGAGAAGCAGAAAAGGCCTTGACTCTGTGTAAGCACTGCTCAGCAGTAACTAAAACATCCCTGTATTATCAACACTGTTTTCAGCACAAATCCAAAACACAGCCCCATACTAGCGACTGTGAAGAAAATGAACTCTAGCCCAGCCAAAATCAGCACAGTCTCTACACAAATCCTTATGGAACTCATTGAACAAAACACATGTGAAAAGATTTAGATTCAACCTTCAAAAAAGAAAACTAAAAATTATTTAATGAAAATTTACAAGTTGACATACTGCGTTTTCATTTTTATACATTATGTACGGCATATATGTAAAGACTAAAATTCGTAGATTGAAGTAGTGCAATGTTTTGAAGAAATTTTATACTTTTAATAAGACTGATGAAAGATCCTCTATATAAGTATCTTTCATCCTAAAAATCTGAAATGTTTCTCAAATAGTTACAGCAAAATCATAGAGAGGAAGAAGTGTGGAAATATCAGAAAATATTCAAAGGAAGTCAGCCAAACAAGTTTTTCAAACAGGAAGTCAGCCAAAAAAGGTTTTGTTTTTCACACTTTTCACTGGTAGTAATTCAAGAAAGTTATTTGGAAAAAACAAAATTCAGACAATTAAAACTACTTTAAATAATCAAGATTATTATTATAAGACATAAGAGCACACTGAAAATGTAAATAAGCCACAATTCAGATGCATGTCTTTAGAACTGTTAATGAAGTCTGAAACAGTTCTGTTGATGTCTGTAATGAAAATTGTAAGCTGTATAGAACAGGAAGAAAATGTTTTCTTTCCTCTTTCCATTTCTTTGTCCCTTAAAGCAGTCTTTAAAATGTTATGCAAACACAAGACATGGTAGCTATCTCAGTACAAATTCTAGTGGAGATCAATGTTCTCTATGGTTATGTCGCATGACACAACATTTTTGAAAAAGAACTGTGTTGAAAGAGGAACTCTCACTAGAAAGTGAGATTTGTGAGGTGGAGTCTGATGGTATGAAATGTTGTCTTGCAACATTAGCGAATGGGCTGAAGGTGGGTTTAGTCTTCCTATCACATAGGTGGAGTTCATTTCATCTGCATGTAAGTCCCTAAAATGCAAGGGTGGGATTTGATACTTTTCCCAATCACATTTATATAGGTGTCTCCAAGTAAGTTAGGTGTCTAAGCTCCCATTAGAGTCAAAGGAGATTTGGAGCTTGATTCATTTACTTGAACATGCGTGTTTAGTGCTATTTGAGATGCCCAGGGATGTCCAGGACTTCCTCATGGGTCTGCCAGAGATGACACAGACATCTATGATAGCCCATAGATGACACTATGGCATATCCATGAGCTCCTAAATTATAATCAGGAGTTCAGTTCCAAAACCTTATGGCATTTCAAATGATACTAGATGTCTGACTGAGAGTAGAAACACAGTGAGTCACTGGAGTCCAGAGACTGATTCCTTTGCTTATAAAGGAGAGATATGCATTGCGTCACATGTATCGCTCCATAGACTCCACTGATAATGGCTCAACCCATGTACCTAGTAGCAGGTGTCTGTGCTATTGGAGATGTGCCCTGGCATCCTGCCTGCTCCCCAGCCACTACTGCAGAAGGCAACATGTCTTCTGTATGTCCCGTGTCATATCTCCAAGCCCATGTGGATGGCTGAAATGTCCCAGGGGATTTCAGGTGGCAGTAGATGGCTCTCAATGTGCACAATTGAATTGAGCCAGTCAGATTAACTTGTCTCATAGAATCATATAATGATTTGGGTTGGAAGGGACCTTTAAACATCATCTAGTTCCACCCCCCTGCCATGGGGAGGGACATCTTTCACTAGGTCAGTTTGCTTAAAGCCCCATCCAACCTGACTTTGAACACTTCCAATGATGGGGCATCCACAACTTCTCTGGGCAACTTCTTCCAGTGTCTCACTACCCTCATCATAAAACATTTCTTCCCTATGTCCAATCTAAACTTACCATCTGTCACTTTAAAATCATTGCCCCTTGTCCTGTCACTACAGGCCTTGATAAAAAGTCTTTCTTCATCTTACTCACAAGCCCCTTTTAAGTACTGAAAGGCTGCAATAAGGTCTCCCCGGAGCCTTCTCTTCTCCAGGCTGAACAACCCCAACTCTCTCAGCCTTTTTTTCATAGGAGGTGTTCCAGTCCTTGGATCATTTTTGTGGCCCTCCTCTGGACCCGCTCGAACAGGTCCATGTCTTTCTTAAACTGGGGACCCCAGAACTGGATGAAGCACTCCAAGTGGGGTCTCACAAGAGTGGAGTAGAGGGGCAGAATCACCTCCCTTGACCTGCTGGCCACGCTTCTTTTGATGCAGCCCAGCATACAATTGGCTTTCTGGACTGCAAGTGCCTATCACTGGCTCATATCCAATTTTTCACCCACCAGTATCCTCAAGTCCTTCTCTGCAGGGCTGCTCTCAATCAATTGAACCCCTAGTCTGTATTGATATTGGTGGTTGCCCTGATCCAGGTGTAGGACCTTGCACTTGGCCTTGTTGAACTTCATGAGGTTCACATGGGCCCACTTTTCAAGCCTGTCAGGGTCCCTCTGGATAGTATCCTTTCCCTCTAGCATGTCATAGACATCTGGGGAGTAATTCTTATGCCTAAAGGTATGTGCCTGGGATCACATGAGACATCCTACTGTATCCAAGATCTTCATGTGGTACTGGCAACCATAACTTAATGGAGATGCACATGTTCTATAATGGCAGCTGGAAGCTATGAACTTCAAATGCCACCAGATACTCCTGTTTAGACACCTAATTACTTTTTTTGAAGTCAGGTGAGCTGAATGCCTTCCTATCCTAACGTCCCGTCACTGATCTTTCCTATATCCCTCTGGCAATGTGCTGGTGCATCTTCTGAGGTGAGATATTTGTGGCTGGTTGTTCAGCTGAGGGGAACTGACCTAGGAGTTGGGGTGAAATAGCTTCATTCTCATTTTAAAGAGAGCCCCTTTCACCTCCCTATTCCTAAGGCTGTAGATAACAGGGTTCAATATAGGGGTCACCACAGAATAGAACAGAGAGAGCACTTTGTCCACATCCAGGGAATAACTGGATTTGGGACGTATATAGATGAATACAGCTGTCCCATAGAATAATGTCACTACAGTGAGATGTGAGAAGCAAGTGGAGAATGCTTTATACCTTCCTTTGGTAGACCTGATCTTGAGGATGGAAGAAATGATGAGGCCGTAGGACACCAAAATGAGCAGAAAAGGCATCAGGATGACAAAGGCAGCAGCCAGAATGATCTGTAGCTCATTCCAGTAAGTGTCCCCACACACTAGCATCAGCACTGGCTGGATCTCACAGAAGAAATGGTTGATCACGTTGGAGCCACAGAAGGGCAAAGAGAAGATAAATGTAGTGTGCCCAAGGGCCACAAGGTTGCCACATATCCATGAGGAAGCAGCCAGCTGCATGCATACCTTCTTATTCATGATATCCATGTAATGCAAAGGGTTGCATATGGCTCGGTAGCGGTCATATGCCATAGCAGCTAAGAGGCAGCACTCAGTCGCCCCGAAGAACAGAAAGAAATACATCTGCACAGCACAACCTGCAAAAGAGATGGACGTATCACTTGAGAGAAGATTGACCAGCACTCTGGGCAGGGTGACAGAGGTGTAGCAGATCTCCAGAAATGACAAGTTCCTGAGGAAGAAGTACATGGGGGTGTGGAGGACAGGGTCCATGTTAATTACAAGAAGAATAATTAGGTTTCCCAGCACTGTGATGATGTAAATACACAGAAATAGGATGAAGAGGCTGACTTTCATATCTGGGCGATGAGAAAAACCCAGGATAACAAACACGACCACAGAAGTTTTATTTCCAGTTGTCCTTTCTTCAGAGGATTTCATCTTGGAACAATAAAGACACAGTGACAACAATGAAACAGTGTGGTACATTTCTTAAGTCAAATAGCTCTCTGTTGTTGGCAGTAGCTTACATGACATTCAGAGAGTCAATTCCAGTCTTAAAGCAAGGCATCTACTGCTTTTTGAGAAGGCTGGTGGTGTGCACCCTGGCCACCATCTGCCATGCAGGGAAGACAGGGTGCACTCCTGTGGATCTTGTGTCACATTTGTGAGCCTTGCGTGGATATCCTGGATAGCCCATGACATCTAAATCTATAGAGCTGTGCTTAGGCTTCTCAATCACTTGTGAGATGTCTGTTTCAGATGCTGAAATCTTAGATGTCTTGATAAACAATGAGGACAAATCCCACCCCAACCTGTAGAGCAGCCCATAAGCCTGTTTTTCCATCCTCCCACCTACTTGATATTAACCTGGTATGATGTCTGTGTTATATGCATCTTCTTTTAGAACAACAGTTGACCTCTGGAGGATTTTAGTTTAAATTAATATTTTCATTCTACTCTCAGTCATGTTGCATCGGAGCTTGGAAACATACGATAATTACAAATCTTAAAATGAAAGAGATGACCTGTCATGGTGCACTCTCTCTTTTGAAAGCTCACGAAGCATTGGATAACAAGTTCAGATCTCTGTGTATGCATGGACATTTAGGCGCTTATACACAGGTGTCCTATGGTGTTTCGTATGTCTCAGTTATCCAAGTCAATTACACAGGGTTTGCAGATGTTCATTAGGATTGAGAGAAGTCTCACTCTATTCACCTGGAAGTCTACCAAGAACCTCATGGATCTGTACGATGAAACTGAGTAACTGTGTTTAGACACCTCCTAACTCCTAGGCACAGAATTCAGGGTAAACCAATACCAGTCATGACCAGATAAAATGGCTCAAGAAAGATGCTGTAACCTCTCAGGGCGCTTCATTATGATCATGCCTACAAGCCTTTAGATTAGTCTGTCCTCAGTAGAGAAAAGAGAGGCTTCATACCAGCCTCCTGAGTTGAAAGAGAAGATGGCCCAAAAAATGTGTAGGTTTTTAAAAGCTTGTTCAGGATTAGAGTTTGCCTCAATTGATTTACAGAGAGGTAAATTAGGGAGAAAATCAGTCTCCAGTGGTGGAAATAGGCACTTGCAGAGGACGAATTTGCCTTGTTCTGAGTTAAAAGCCTAAAATGCACCTGAGAAGTTGCCCATTAGAAGAATGTATTTCTCTCCATCAGCTGTCACAGGTGTCTCTATAGTCAGTTCAGGTACAGATGTCTATCAGTGTCTAAAATGAGGTGAAATCAGTTGTATCAGATGTCTCCTGGAATATGTATGTTGAAAAGAAAGCACAAATCCAATGGTTGTGCAATTCTGCGTATGTGCGTTATGAGAAGTAGAATTATTACAGGCAGTTATCAATAGTGCTGGGTCATACACTTTACAGTACAGCACAGTATGGTACAACCTGTACTTTAAGGTGGGACCTGGTTTACTCAGGGAAGCAAGACCTCTAGAAGAAGTGAATGAAGTCTTTGGGAAGGCAGGAAAGACAGATAAGGCCTTTAGAAAGGAAAAGGTAACCCTTTATCTTTGGTCCCCAAACTTAGGCAGACAAAGTCTCCTTCAGGAGCCTTTCAAAGGCACCTTCCTCTTTCCTCTGACCATAAAGGAATCCTCAATGACTTTCTGAGACACAATACTTACCTTTCACATGATCCCGTTCGGTAAGATGGATCCCACTCTTAGGTGAGCCCCTAGAGGTAAGGTACATCCAAAGCATGATTCAGACTACTGTGCAGGTAGGCTTCTGGTTTAGCACTTCTGAATTGTCCTCTCTAGTGACTATCTACTCCCTTTTTCTTCATTGATTGTAGAGGGAGGCCACAGAGCTCAGGATCCCAGTATAAGTCCTCAAATTGGATGTTGTGGGAATCATCCCTTCTTCATTCTCATCGCCTCTATTTGACCCCCCTACCTTTACTTTTCCAATCTTTTTTCCAGATCTTTTGTTCTACCCTTTGGCACACCTCTGTCTGCCTCTACTCCTCCTGGTAATTTCTTTTCAAGTGAGCACTCCTTCACTTGTAGGTTATATTCTAATAAAAATATGGGTTGCTGCTAGTACACATTTTCAAAAGAATCTCTGCATCCTGCATTCATGTGTTTCATGTTTTTACAACTGACGTGCATTAGAGACAGGTAAGCACTCTCTCTAATTCATGTAATTTGTAAATTTTCTTTTTAACTTCCCTCAAAATTCTGCCTTGAGAATGCAGATGGCCAACTCAAAAACATCCTATCAAATTTTAACATGCAGGATGTTCTCTTTTTCTGTTAAACTGAGATAAATATTAAAACATTTTCCATGCTTAGAAAAAAGAATCCCCACAAATGACAACACTGCTCCCCCAACCAATCAAAAACCCCACTTTAACATAACATAGCATATCACAAGTTCTCAGGCATGGCTGTAATTTCTTATAATGAATTAGATTAAACTGACCGTAATAGTATTTTCTGAAGGGAACATGCTGTATTTGAGAAAAATAAAAACAACTTTGACATTATCTTTGGCTCATAGTCACTGATGCTGAATTGGAAACTACTGTGCTAAGCCCTTAATAGAAATTTGGTGATATTTGAGTTCAAGAAAGAACAGAAACTGTTCAGACACAGTTGAACTCAACTTGTTTCAGAGAAACATACTCAATATTTCTCATACTCAATTTTTTTCATACTCTCCCATACTCAATGACTATGGGAGAAATTCCAGTCAAGCCAAGACATTTTTTACCTACCTCTGCAGTCCTTCTCTTGTTTCTGTGTTCCATCTACTAAATCAGGGGGGAACTGAAGTATTTGATATTTCTTCAGCAGCCCTAGAGACATGGTCCTTGTTGCATTGCAGGTGATGAAATCATAGAAAAGACACATGGTCAACATCTGAGCTCTGCAGCGACCTCTCCTGAGACCTGCATGATCAAGCTGAAATGGGAGATAAACTGAGATTTACAGCCAATCTCAAAACACAACTTGTCTCTCCATCCTTTGGCTGTTGAAAGCATGGATCTCCAGGTACTCCAAACCTCTGAACTCCAGAACACTGGGGCAGTGAAGTCTGTTAATGAGAAGCATTTCTGTGTCAAACTGCGAAATCCCATACCACTTTTAGGTTGAAAGGCCCTGTGGGGGGTAAGAGGAAAGAAGGACGTTTAAGGAGCAAAGCCCCCAGTGCATCCTTTTGACTTATGGTCTGCCAAGGAAGTTAAAATCTTTCAACGTGGCCTGGAACAATCCACAGCTCCATCCTCTGAATGAAGAAAAGAGAGGCTTAGAAATTACATGACTGTGGCCAGAGAAACAATGGTTTGATTTTTTTTCTGTCCAAGTGTGTAGGCTCAAGGCCCTCTGTTCTCTCTTGGCCATTACTCATTTGCACCCCAATGCCGCTCCCTACTGAGAAAAAAAGTGCTTATGCTATGCAGGTAGCGGTCCCAGCTGCATGTGGGAGAAGGCTTCTTGAGAGGCTTTGGTGAACAGACTCCCTCTGGTCGCTCCATCCTGACTTACAGCTCTCCATTCTCCAACCAGCATGGGGAAATGGGCCCTTCTGAGTTCCCTCTTGCCATCTGCCCTCCTCTGCTCTATGCCACTTGCCCTTCTGGACACATGACAGACATAAGGGATCCTGGTTCCTAGCTCCTCACTATCACCTTCTGAGGCTGAGAAGACGACAGGTGCTTTGAGATGAGAAAAGCAGCAAAGACCCAAGGCAAGCATGTTCTTCTGCATTCTACCCATCCCTGGAGAGGAATCTGTCCATCAGCAGGCCACGGGGAGACAAGGAGAGCCCTGGACTCTGAGCTGGGCTGTCTGAATGCAAGTGTCAACAGTCTTTCAGGCATACAAGCCATTTCAAGCTTTTTTGTTTGGTTTGTTGGTTTTGTTTTTTGTGTCTTAGGCACATTTCCTCACTTCCAACTTAGAAGCCATTAGATTGACTTCTCTTCATACAAACACATTTGCTTCCCTGATCTTACCTCTTCTGTCCCAGCTTCTGTTCTCTTCATTATCAGAGGAGAAAGTGCAACTAAAGCATGCCAGCACATCTCCTTCTCCTCCTTCTCCCATCACAGTAGTGCATAGGGCAAGCCCTTCTTGAGCAGCACCACAAAGCAAGACACTGGGTAGGGGCTACAATGAGGACAGAGTCAGGCAGGAGACAAGAATATTTCCTCTTTCCCACTATCACCTGATAAGCTGGTACTTCTCTGATCATCTTTCTTCAGTGTCGGCACCTAAGTTTTTTGCCTCTGTCCTCAAACTACGGATCATCAATGCAATTTCCACACAGACTTCTACAAAGGAGACTGGCTTCCCTTGTGCTCGTTTGACTCCTGAAAGACGCCAGTAGTACGAGGCTCTGTTCCTGGCCTGAAATTGTTCATGTAGAAATGAACTGAGCCTGGATTCAAGGGTGAGTTTACACTGCTAACATGGCCAGGGATGTGAGAAATGCACATTTCCTGTGGCCTTATCTCCTGGTGAAGCACTTTGTTACTGCAGCACCTTGGACATCCATGCTGTGCTGTTCACACAGCCAGGAAACAGGGGGAAGACTGTCCCCTTTTCTTTTTGAATTCAGGTCATCTTGAAACTGAACACAGAATCCTTTCTCCAGATCAACAAGCCAGGTGGGGACCTCTGCTCTTGGGGGAATTCTTGACAAGGCTGGAGGGCAAATGCTGCAATTTCTGCCCTGAGAATGGGAATCCTAGCGGGAAAGGTCAAGCCAAGGAGCTCTGCATTGCTTGACTTAACAGGGGAGCCCCACAAAAATGGGTAGAAATCTCCTTCCTTGGTGCACTGGAGTGGGGATTAGAGGCTTTCTTTTAGGACATGAGAAAGACAAGACTCAAGCCTTGGCTGGGCTCCAAGGAGCCTGGGGGGACCTGGGAGTGTGGGGTGACCTTGGGATGAGCGCATGAGTGCTGCGTGCAGTGCACATCAAGCTGGACCAGCTGGCATATAGGGCACCCATGGGGTGGGTAAGAGGGCTGGGGCCCAGTCAGGGGTACCAGGCAGCAGAGGGGCTGTGCCGGTGCTCAGGGGACCTGTGAATGTGTGTGAGCTTGTGAACACAGAGAGTGTCGTGTGTGTGCCTGCACTAGTGACCTCCTGTCTCTGCCAGCCTCAGAGGAGGAGGGGACGTGGCTGGCTGTGCTTGGGTATGATGTGGGTTCTGTGTGTGGGTGCTGGTGATGGCAGTGCTTTGTCTGTGGCAGTCTCTCTGACCGGTTGTCTCAGTATCCTTTGTGTGTGTGTGTGTCTCTAGGACACATGCTCAGCTTCATTACTGGTTGAACCTGCAGACGGAAAAGCGGCAGCTGTGTCCCTTGGCCTGGGAAGGGATTCCGGGTCCCCAGGCAGCTGGTTTGGGCTCCAGTGGCTGGGCAGGAGGGTCCTGGGCCGGGGCTGCAGGAGGAGGCAACCTCTTCTGACATCCTTAACAAAGGACACCACAGCCAGGTGAGGGACACACATGTTGTACTCCAGAAGATGGACGGTAGCAGATAGAACTACTTTATTTGTTTGCTGGTTTATTAGTTTCCATTTAGATGCTCCTGTCATACCTGGGGAATGTTGAAATAGACTGAAGTCCACTAGATTTCTATTTCCTCTCTAAGCAATGGTTAGAGAGAGGCAGAGCCCAGCAGTGTGATTTTACCTATCTGAGGGTGCATTTCTAAGACAGATTGAGATATTTTTCTATGGAAGGCCCTATTCCATTCCCAAAACAGAAAAGGATGCCTTGACATTTACATTCATTTTGCCTACGTTCAGGGTACTGATTCAGCTGAGTCAATCTAGGCACCAGTCCTGGTTAGGAGCCATAGGAATGGATTGGGATTAATCTCCATTCAATGCATTCCACAAAGACATGGTAAGTATGATTCTTCTTGCTGAAGTTTGGTGTGCACAGAGAGGGTGCACAAAGTGCACAGCGTATGAGCTCCTTGTCTAGGTTCCTAATATAATCAATGGAGATGGAAAACAGGTTTAAGTTATCACACATAAATTCTTGGTGACATTGAGATGCTTTGGCATCTCAAGGCAGCTACAAGTGGTCACAAGTTATGGTGGTAGAATTATTAGAGATCCACATCCTTCTAGTAATCAGCTAAGTGCTGGGGGGGATTCCCCTTGACCATTTCAAATGATACTAACTGCCTGCTTTTAGGGCAACTGAACCTACCGTTGTCCGTAAAATCAATGGAATTTACATGAATACAGCCATTTACCTAACCTAGCAACAGAGATGTTTGTCACAAAGAGCTGGGCAGCTTAGGCGTCTCTTTAGGCTCCATTCACTAGACTTCCATTGACTATGATAGAAGTTTGGGCACAAGTAAATCCCAACAACGAAAACAACAAACTTTGCTTGGGCCACTGAGTGTAATGGCCTAAAAGAGGCACATAGTACCATGTAACATCCCTGGGGTGTCCACAATAGCTACATGGAGCAAACACAAGACCTAAAGGAAAGCCATGTCCTTCTGAAGTGGATGCTAGGCAGACATCCCTAGGAATCTGTAATGGATTCAATGTCTGTGTGTCAGTTTATTCTACCTGCACCCAGGGGTGCAGTATGAATGGAAGGTACATAACACAAAATTCTCCACTTGTGTGTCTATAACCTCAAATCTTCTGGTTCTTATCTCCCTTACCCTTTGCTCACCTGCATGATGAAGCAAACAGGGAAAATGCTAAGGATGTTCACATGGTGTCTAGATAATAGGCTGTCCACAACCAAGGGATTCCTCAGGAGCACATTCTCTGTCTTGGAGATTGACTTCACCTCTGTCATAGGACTTATTTTGTGCAGCAAACACCTCTCCTGCCTTGGTTTTGTGGCCCAGTCCTATGTATCTGACAATGCAAAATCTATTAAATAATGTTATGGGGAATGGTCAAAGAAAATTGGTCTTTGGTCTTATTAAATTCTTTCTTAACTATTCTGCTAATTTCACTCTCTATGCCATGTGTGAATACTGCGAACTCCAGGTGTCAGCAACTGGAGAGACTGGAGTGAGTAAATCAAGTGCCAGCAACTGGAGTCAGATAATGGGTCATAGGGTCCATGTGTCTGTGGGGCCAGCAACTGGAGCTAGTGAGGGTCTAAGCACCAGCAATGAGAGGGACATGGGTCATAAGACCCATGTGGCTGGGATGCCAGAAACTGGGGGGATCAAAGTGTTATATTTTCAACTGACCTGACGTGTATGGATGTATATGTGTAATCCATTCTCAGATTTCAAGCTGGACTAGCCAGTGGAGGAAACCCTGTATCAATCTTTCTCAGACTCAGTTTCTGAGGAAGACGTGGATATCCAGGGTCCGGGCACACCGAGACCCCGTGCTGAAATTCAAGGGGTCTCTCAGTGGAGGAAGGGATGCTTGTGAACGAAGATGACGGTGTGAGTGTATGCACCTGTTTGCTAGCGAACATAAAGCTCGGCTAGCTGGCAATTAAGAGAAGACTCACATAGCAGGTAAGACAGCCCAGGATGTGGGCATGTATACGAGATAGACCAAGGGTCCATGCTTATATACAAGGGATCCGCAAATGTGGGTATGCTGGTGAATCTAGAGAGTGAGTGTTTGGGTCTTTTTGCTACTGAACTTCAATCCAAATCAGCTAGAGAGGAGGAATGGGACTTGGATAGCTATACTTACATCTCTTGTGAGTTCTGGTAGTGTTATATGTAGGTGCTGTTAAAGTCAGTGCCCTTCTCTGTGGCAGTTTGCATAACTGACATGTTAGTGTCCTGCGTGTGCATGCATGTGTGTGCCTCTCCAGGATAAATGGATGAACATGTGAATGGGAAAGCAGCAGCTGCATCTATTGGCCTGGGACAGAGAGACTTCTCAACCTCAGGGTGCACCAGACCAGCCTGCAGTGGCCAGGAAGGACAAATCTCTAGGTCCCAGAGTCTGCTGGTGTTGGCAGCCTTATAACAACTCTTAACATTGTGACCTCTTTTCCAGAACTGGACTGTGGACATGTTGATGGTCAACAGGGTCACATTCAATTCACTTGCAGTTATGTCCTACTGCCTACAGAGGGAATTTACCTTGTGGCTAAGCTTGTCTCTGTGATATCCACTACAAACTGGGTAAATTCCCTATCCTGCTCTCAAGAAGGACGCATGAAACGGGGGGAGTGTACACTGAAGTTATGGTGAACAGAAACAATATCTGTATTGGTTTCTGTCAGTTAAGAATCATTTCTCCTCAGCAACATTTCTAGTATTTTTGCTCTAGTAACAAAAATGTGGGTGGGTTGGGGATATTGTTACAGCTGCAAAAAATATTCTGTTGCATGCAAAGGGACAGCAGAGGTTCAGTTTAATCATGGCTCCACTGATCTTTTGGGGGGCTAAGAAATTTGCATTAGTAAGACACAAGCCATAACAGATTGTTCCTCATGTTCGTCTGCTCCCTTATGGTCTCATTTCATTGTGAGACTTTAGTATCAATTTAGTTTAGTTTACAGCGTGTATGAGAAAGCCACACACGTGTCCTGTCTCCATGCACAATTAATATCACGATACAACTTCATCCTCAGGGATACCTCATTACTTCTGTTACACTAGAGGGGGCTATTGACTTTCTCTAAGTAAACTCTTTGAATTTAAAATTTTGCTTGATGGTGATTTCAAAACTGTGTTAAAAATGTCAAGGGGGAATCACTAAAATTAGTATTACTATTCAGTAACAATGGTTTGTTCTCAAGGCATGAAGCAATACAATGATATGTTGTTAACATTAATGACAAGACTCCCTTTGGCCACCAAATCATATGAGTAGCTACTGCTGCCATGGGCCTCTTAGATATTTCAGAAAGCAACAGAAACAGCCCTGAGTCTTAAGAGACTGATTCCAGTTAGAAAGATGCCTGGAAGAAGTCATTATATATGAGGCAATGTGGTTAAGGAAAAGGGCAACTATGGCAGATACAGTCAGGGTGAGCGACTCAAGGGCACAGCCAGAGCCCTGGAAAATGTGAAATGAATTGCTTGGTATCACACTAACTCCCAGAGCAAAGGGAATCACAGGAAGGCAATTTACACTGAAGTTTGAAAAAGTCTTAAGAAAGCTAAGCAACACAGTTCCCGCACGTTTAATAGGTATAAGATCCCACACTCCTCATATCTCTGTCAATTCAAAGTCTGCACGAGTATCTCTAGCAGGTCCAAGATCAGATTGCTGAGCTGTATGTAGGGTATACCTGGGAACCAGGTCTCTCAGCTTCTACAATAGCCCCTGCAGATGGAGCCAGTGCCAAAAAAAAAGAGCTAGAGAGTGATTTGGGTGGCCAAATTGAGCGCTTGCTCTTGTATGCTTTATGCCTTTAATATGGGACTCAGTTCCCTAAGCCTAGGCAGCTAGAATTTAGCAACCTTGCCTGGGTCTAGGCAGATACACCACCGATGTCCATTACTTCACTGGGCTCTGGAACTTGAACACTGCTATACTGATAGGCTCTATGTGTGAACACCTATGTGTTGGTGTCTGAATTGGCAGGTTGAATCCTTCCTGTAATGCTGGGTGATATGAATTATCAGCCCATGTTGTCAACTTTCCAGTTTCAGAAAATTTGTTCCGTATCACTTAGCTATGAGACATTTCTATAGCAATAGCAGTCTTTCAGACACAGATTTTGCAGCAGTCTACAGAAAAAGATATGGACACTGAGTCACTAAGCGCTGTCCATGGCCAGTGTCCAAGCAGTGTACAAAAAATTAAAGACCACTTATCATCCAAAGTGATACCAGCTATTAATTTGCCGTAGTGCACACAGAGAAAATAGTTTGGAATAGAATTAGTGAGAAGATAGAGCAGACTGCAGTGACCAGCCATGGGGCTTGATCAAATAAGCGTACTTACCAGCAGTCTGCTTATGCACAACTGGCCCCTTTTCTCCCCTTTTCTCTGCTTTCCCATCCCCACTCCATCTTCACCCTCTGCTTCTCTGCACTTCTCCCTTCCCCTCAAAAAAACTGCCCAGGTGCTGTAACAAGGGGGATTGTTAAGGTGTACCAACCGATGGCCAAACTTGATTTGTGGAACCTTTAACAGGACAACAGAATGAGGAATTGCAGGATGTTACAACTAACCAAAGTACAGTATTATATATGCAGATGGCCAACCCCAACCTATGGCATCACTAACAAGACAGAAACATGAGAAATGGAAGCACATGTTACTTATCAAAGGGGCTAGTAGCTTTAGAGAGCTGATGTCCAGCATAGAAATTAACAGGATATTCATATAAATTTCAAATAAGAGTGTAAAGTCATCAGGTCTTTAAGAAGAACATTCTTCAAGTACAAGAACTGTCCATCCTGAGCCTCAGGAAGAAAAACAGACACACCAGAAGACCAGCTTGGCTAAACAGGAAACTCATAGCTACATTGCAAAACAGCTCCATACAGTAGGTGGGAGCCAGGACAGCCTACAAATTAGTAATCTAGAAACATTGATCAGGCACACAGCGTTGGTGTCAGGAAAGCCAAAGAGTTGAGACTTGCAAGGGAAGTGCAATAACAAAAGCTTCTACCTACTGTACAGGTAGTAAAAGGCTAAACAATGGAACTGTAGGACCATCACTGAATGAGCAGCACAAACAGACAAGACTGTGGCATTTAATACCTTCTCTGTCTCAGTCTTCACCAACAAGGTGTCCCAGGCCTCTGTGATTAGTTAAC
Source organism: Gymnogyps californianus (assembly GCF_018139145.2). Classification (NCBI taxonomy): domain Eukaryota; kingdom Metazoa; phylum Chordata; class Aves; order Accipitriformes; family Cathartidae; genus Gymnogyps; species Gymnogyps californianus. The sequence goes on from NC_059481.1 coordinate 69,866, forward strand.
GGAGAAGAAGTACCAGCAGTGGCTGAGAATTGAGTCAGGGAATGCTTGAGAGACCCCAACTCATTCAAGTCCATGGGATCCAGCAGGCTCCACCTGATGACAATTAGAAAATGGGCCAATGTCCTTGCAAGGCTGCTCTCTATTAGCCTGGAAAAATCATGGAGATCAGAGGAGGTTCCCAAGAACTGGAGGAAGGCAGATGTCACACCCATCTTAAAAAACGGCCTAAACAACAACTGAGGAAGCTGAAGACCAGTCAGCCTCATGTTGGTCCTGAGGAAAATCATGGAGTGAGTCCTCTTGGATCCCATTTTAGCAAAAATGAAGAAGGCAGAGACTGGGAACTGTCAACATAGATACAACTGGTGATAAATCATACCTAATCAACCTGATAGCCTTCTAGGATAGCCTTCTAGGATTTGCAGACAACAGGAGAGCAGTAGGTATCATTTACCTCAACTTTAGAAAGGTTTTCAATACTGTTTCCCACAATACATTGTATACAATTTGGGACATTACAGGCTGGGTAGGTGGACAGTCAGATGGGTAAAAAATGGTTCAATACTTGATCTCAGAGGGTGATGGTTAGTGGGTAGTACTGTGTCTGAAAGCCAATAATAAAGGAAGTACTATAGCAGTATAATCTGTTGTCCATCTTGTTTAATGTGTTTATGAATTACTTAGAGGAGGCAACAGAGTACTCTTTTTCAAGGTGGTAGATGACACCATATCAGGGTGACTAGTTGATATGTTCAAATGCAGAACTGCCATCTAAAGAGACACAGACAGACTGGAGGAATGGGCCAAGAGAAACCTTACTAAACTCAACAAGAACAAATGTGAAGTCCTGCTCCTGGGAAGGTAGACTCCCCTTGCAACAGCACGGACTGTGGACTGAGTGACTGGGGATTGGCTGTGCTCAAAAAGACTTGCAGGGGTCTTCTCAGACAGCAAGCTGAACATGAGCCAGAAGTGTGCTCTGACAGTGAAGAAGACCAAAAGGATCTAGACCCCATTAAAAGGAGTATAGCCAATAGATCAAGGGAAGAGTTTATCCCCCTCTATTTATTCAGAACTTTTTAGACCACATCTAGATACTACTTCCAGTTTTAGGCCTCCCACTAAAGACAAGTAAAATATCAACAAGCTGGAGTGAGTTCAGTGGAGGGCTATGGGATGGCCAAGGGGCTAGAGCACTTCCCCTGTGAGGAGAGGCTGAGGGAGCTGGGCTTTATCAGCTTGGAGAAGAGATGGCTTTGGGGAGACGTCATGGCAGCCTTCCAGTCACTCTCTTTTGTAGTGCTAAATCTACTTGGAAGTAGAAAAATCATGAGAAAATTTTCTTTAAAGTTTTCCTCATCAGTAAGTTTTCTGTTTTCAAAAAAAAAAAAAAAAAAAGACGAATTAGGAAGATATGCTTTTATGTTATACTCTTTCTAGATCACACATTGAAAAAAATCATAAATAGGAAATAAGTAGCAAAACATCTTTTTTTTCACAATCTTTTTTTTTCTTCCTACTTTATTCCTGTAATATTTGTGAAGGTAATCAGAAATTATGAAAAATACCCTTGAAAGCCCATCCCTGGTGAACAAACAGCAACATGCTTTGCCTAGACAACTTTCCCAAAGTGTCACTCAGAAGATGTAGTGGAAAGATATAGCCTGAGTGAAATATACTGTGAAAATGTCCCAGACTGAAATCTTTCATGTATTTTTGTGTGCTTTAAAAAACTTTTATTTTTCAAAATAGAATTCAACTTTAAATTATTTGATCTGTTACATATGAACTTCTTCCAGAAAACATTTTGATTAGCTGAAAGATCTATAATGTTTCTGGTGAATTTTGGATGCAGTTTTTCCAGAGGTTTTCTTCTCTTACTAACAAGGTCTTCCTTGCAGATGTGTCATCAGTCCATTATTGCTAGGGTGCTCCATGGAGTGTCTTCACCCATGGGATTACTCCCCAGAGATCCTCAACAATGATTGAAATCAATGCTTGGTACAGTTCAGCCTTTATCTGTGTCTGTCTAGCTTTATGAAAGTCAAGACTAACCAGGAGGTAGTTCAGTCTAAAAGGGTTTCTATCCAATATGATGTCGTAGTCAATGTAAGGGTTTAGTAATAAGACTCAAAGTACAGAGTAAAGGATGATTAAATTCATCAGGTAACTATTTTTCTGGTACTGTCATTAATTTAGCCTCAACCTGAAAAACATAAGTTACTGATGTATCCAGCCTGAGACAAGGACCTGAATGCAGATTGAAACCTAGCACTACCTAATGTGTTCACAGCTTGGAAAACAGCTCTGTAAAAATTGGACACGTACTCAATATTATGCATATTGGTTCATATGTAAGTAACTAGATAACACTGCCATGTTCATCAGCCTTATTATGGATATGTGAAATGGAGTTTATTCTTATGAACTACATTGCTCTTAATCAATTTCTAGTAACAGATTATTCTCTATGGTTTCCGTTCTTGAGGTGGAAATTATATCTTTACTCACAGTATTTAACAAGAAATTATAAGATTGCTGGTGAATCTGTGTGCAAGTTTGTACTCCTCCACGACAAAGCATTTTGAGAGAGTTCTTACGTGTGCCCTTGTATGTGTATGTTCAGGACCCTGCAAATGAGTATTTACATTTTTATAAAAAATTAATGAGTGTGCATTAATGAGTGGAATTTTCAATGCAATAATCTCTGTTGACTATGTATATAAGTTTTTATACTTCTTTCAATGAAAAGCAGATCTTTGGGGGGGTGTCTGAGTTCATGTGCTATATATGTGTCAGTTTATGTATACCTTTTTACTATGGATTAGTATAAGTGATATCTTCATATATTTATGTACTTTCTTACACATATCCTTGTGTGCAAGTGTGGAGAGTGGCTGTCTACTGGACTATTTGCAATTCATTCTACAATTGTTTATGTGAAGTTCATGAAATACAAGTTAAAACTTACATTTCAGGAGGGAGAGAGAGTAGGATGGAAGGGAGGGAGGGAGGGAGAAAAGGACAGACTGGTAGTGACTTTGATGCGGTTCCCAAAGGTTTATTTGAGAATCATAATCTTTATAGATAGTGCTTTCACCACTGAAAGTTAACATATTCTGATACTGATTATTTCCTCAGCAGACAAATCCTAGCTCTTTCCAAGAGATGACAAATGTGACTGCAGTACTGGAATTCAGGCTACTGGGCTTCAGTAGCAACCCACACTGCCAGATCCTACTATTCACAGTGTTTTTGGTTATTTATATTCTCACGATCCTAGGAAACATCACTATTATTTCAGTGGTGACACTGGAGCCACGACTTCATTCACCCATGTACAAATTTCTCAAGAACCTCTCTTTCCTAGAGGTCTGTTACACCACTACAATTGTACCCAAGATGCTGGCCAATCTACTGGCAAAGAGGAAGAGCATCTCTTTCTCAGGATGCATGGCACAGCTTTATTACTTCATTTCCCTGGGAGCCACTGAGTGCTACCTCTTGGCAGTGATGGCATATGACCGATTCCTTGCGGTCTGTGAACCCCTGCACTATGGTATGACCATGACTGCTGAGTCTTATACCCGTCTGGCTGTGGGCTCCTGGGTCACTGGTGTTTTCACTGGTTTTCTGCCCTGTCTGATGGTCTCCAGATTGCATTTCTGCAGTTACAACCTCATTGATCACTTCTTCTGCGATATCTCTCCACTGTTGAAGCTCTCATGCTCAGACACTACTGTCACAGAAGCTGTCATCTTCATCCTCTCTCTCCTTGTCCTTTCCAGCTGCTTTCTGTTGACTCTTGTCTCATACCTACTTATAATTCTCAGTATCCTGAAGATACCCTCTGCTTCTGGAAAAAGAATTACCTTCTCCACCTGCAGCTCACACCTCATGGTAGTGACTATATACTATGGTACAATGATTTCCATGTATGTCCGTCCCACCTACAACCTGTCCTCAGAGCTCAACAAGACTGTATCTGTGCTCTACACAGTGGTCACACCCCTTCTGAACCCAGTAATCTACAGCTTGAGAAACAAGGCATTCAAGAAGGCCTTGGAAAAAATAGTCATCAGACACCATCGTCTTCATTCTTTGTAAGCTGGGAACACTTCAAGACTGACTCTTGTTGACATTCAGGCTCTTTGTTGTATTCTGACTACAGAACAGGTTATTATCATGAGCATGAGTCAGAGCAACAGCTGTTGCTGCTTTTTTATGAAAAATAATTCAAGGCAGTTATTACTGTAAACGGAAATGACTCATGGACTATACAATGTTTCACTTTCCTCTTTTTCTTGTTTTTCCTCTTCCCCTCTCCCTTTGCCCATTTAATTTACTTTTTATTACTATTATAATTACTATCTGAGTTGCACTTTTTTTCTTGTTAGTGCACAGACACAAATACACACGAACATTCAAAGGCTAATATATTATTTTAAGTTTACAAATTATTTATGTTTCCTTGCTTGTAGATTTTTCTCTTGGTTTGCCTGGTCAGGTTTTTTTTAATTCACTAATTCAGAATAAATGTCATTCTGTTTTTCTTATATTTCATTTGAGACATGTGAAACCAATCTCTTGACATAAAGTAGAAAAAGTGTATTTGCCTTTTATGAGGAAAATGTAACTCAGAAACACATTTTTATTGTTACTTTACAATAATTTAACACTATGAGAAGTTAATGTGACACAGCTGCATTTATTAAGTGTACTGTTCCTTTCTCTTCACCTTTAGGCAACATTTCAAGTGCTGAGACATCAGTGCATACTCTTACATTGCTAGATGTAGAGTATTTAGAACATCTACTGGATATTGTGAGATATGACAGAGAAGCCTTAGGAGACTTGCATCCTTCTGCAGAAGCTGCTTTATTCCATTCAATGACCCAAAAATGACGTTGGTGATAGGGACTGCAAAGAGCCAGAACAGTCTGAAAGACACATAACTACCATGGTACTGCTAAAGACAGACACCAGAGCAAACACTCCACTGAGTTCTTGCTGTTGTCTGCATCTGGAGCAATTAAATTGTCTCTACCCATGTCTTCTCACTGGCTCTGGCAGGAGCCCAAGGTACTTAGGAGCCAAGGACAGAACTGCACCAGAGTCTGAAGACTACTCTGAAGACTGCTATCATAAGATACAAACAGCAGTGAGAGTAGTATTGCCTGACTTCAGCCACCTGCAGTTACAAGCCTTAGACTAACCAAGTCATCTAAATCCAGATTAGTGACAGCTGGTTCAGGAGACCAACTCAGGTCTGTAAAGAGAAACCACTAATGATGTCCTTGTGACATATTAGATGCTCCAGAGTAAAGCTTTTGGTTGGCGGAGTTGGCACTGAATCTGCCAGAGACCAGCCCCTCCTATTGGAGTGACAGTTGGAGGCCACTCAGGACACTGTAGGGCATTTACAATGACAATTAATGCGTGTGTTTAGGCAGCTGATTTTCTTCCCAGGTATAAACTTTGGATGAGATGAATAGCTTTCTATAAAGCACTGAGGATACTGACTAGTATTTCAGTTTAGTTCCTGTCTAAGATGCCTTAAGGCAATGGAGACACCCCTTAGGGCTGGCGGACACAGAACAGAATAAATGGGGAACCTGCACTTTTCTGGAGGTGGCCATAATAGGGGCTTTGACAGAAGTTCATAAAGATGCATACATGCAGAATGTGTTCATTCTCTAATCAAAAACTATGGAATTAATTTTTTTGGCATTCCTTTCTGATGTGCAATCACCTGTCTGCAGAGCCTGCATGATTAACTCTTCAGGTCTGAAACAATAATTTATAAAATCATAGGAAGAGGCTGTGGCCTGTTCCAGTGCCTATTCCAGAGATCCCTTCCCACCTGCATCAGTCTATGATTTCCCGCACCATTTCCTTTTCCATAGAGCCTTTGAATCATACTACAAAAATTCAAATAAATTAGATTATAAGACAGCCCTCTCATTATCTATTGGCAAATTATGAATATAAGTCATTGGATGGGCAAGCCCAAAGAGTTGTGGTGAAGGGAGTTAAATCCAGTTGGCGGCCGGTCACAAGTGGCGTTCCCAAGGGCTCAGTATTGGGGTCAGTTTTGTTTAATACCTTTATCAATGGTCTGGATGAGGGGATTGAGTGCACCCTCAGTAAGTTTGCAGACGACACCAAGTTGGGCAGGCGTGTTGATCTGCTTGAGGGTAGGAAGTCTCTACAGAGGGATCTGGACAGGCTGGATCGATGGGCTGAGGCCAATTGTATGAGATTCAACAAGGCTAAGTGCCGGGTCCTGCACTTGGGTCAAAACAACCCCATGCAATGCTACAGGCTTGGGGAAGAGTGGCTGGAAAGCTGCCCCGTGGAAAAGGATCTGGAGGTGTTGGTTGACAGCCGGCTGAATATGAGCCAGTAGTGTGCCTAGGTGGCCAAGAAGGCCAATAGCATCCTGGCTTGTGTCAGTGTCCTGGTTTCGGCTGGGACAGAGTTAACTCTCTTCTTAGTAGCTGGTACAGTGCTGTGTTTTGGATTTAGTGTGAGAATAATGTTGATGATAACACTCCGATGTTTTAGTTGTTGCTAAATTGCACTTATCTTAAGCCAAGGACTTTTCAGTTTCCCATGCTCTGCCAGCAAGCAGGTGTGCAAGAAGCTGGGAGGGAGCATAGCCAGGGCAGCTGACCCGAACTATCCAAAGGGGTATTCCATACCATGGAACATCATGCCCAGTATATAAATGGGGGGGGTTGGCCAGGAGGGGCGGGTCACTGCTCGGGCATCGGTCAGTGGGTGGCGAGCAATTGCATTGTCCATCACTGTTTTTTTTTCCTTCCCCCCCACCCCCTTTTTTTGTTATATTCCTTTTCATTACTATTATTATTATTATATTTCATTATTACTATTGTTAGTATTATATTTTACTTTAGTTATTAAACTGTTCTTATCTCAACCCACAAGTTTTACGTTTTTTTTTTTTCCTTTCCTCCTCCTCACCCCACTGGGAGGGGGAGGGGGAAGCAGCTGCGTGGTGCTTAGTTGCCGGCTGGGGTTAAACCATGACAGTCAGAAATAGCGTGGCCAGCATGCCTAGCGAAGTGATCGTCCCCCTGTACTCAGCACTGGTGAGGCCACACCTCAAATACTGTGTTTAGTTTTGGGCCCCTCACTACAAGAAAGACACTGAGGTGCTGGGGTGCATCCGAAGAAGAGCAATAAAGCTGGTGAAGGTTCTAGAGAACAAGATTTATGAGCAGTGGCTGAGGGAACTGGAGAAAAGGAGGCTGAGTGGAAACCTTATTGCTCTCTACAACTACCTGAAAGGAGGTTGTTGCGAGGTGGGTGTCAGTCTCTTTTCCCAAGTAACAAGCAATAAGACAAGAGGAAATGGCCTCAAGTTGCGCCAGGGAAGGTTTAGATTGGATATTAGGAAAAAATTCCTCACTGAAAGGGTTGTCAGGTGTTGGAACAGGCTGCCCAGGGAAGTGGTGGAGTGACCATCCCTGGAGGTATTTAAAAGACATGTAGGTGTGGCGCCTAGGGACATGGTTTAGTGGTGGACTTGGCAGTGTTAGGTTTACGGTTGGACATGATCTTAAGGGTCTTTTCCAACCTAAATGATTCTATGACCATTTTTTAAACAGCCTTAAAAATATGTCTATCACAGACCCAGGAAGAGACTAGGAGGAGAGTAATGGTGTGCAATGAATTCTCACAAAACCGGAAGAAATTAAGGGTAACTAGTAGTTTTTGCAAGTGCAAAAATATCTGAGGCTACCCCCAACTGAGGTGCCTGCAAGCAGCCTTGATTTGTGATACTGGAGATAATACAAATTGAGTGATTTTTTTTTTTTTTTTTTTTTTTTGCACTGAGAACCAGCATGGTCATGTGGAAAGATCCAGAGCAACCACATGTTGTGAGCGGAGCTTTAAAAAGACCTCTCAATGAATGGTCTGTAAACAGACATGAAGCCAAAGACCTCTTCATACAGCAGTGGCCAGATTGCTGCTGATGGATTTACCATGAGGAATAGGGATGTGAAGCACTCTGGGCTGCCTGGCATGGAGATTCTTCAAAGAATTCTTCTACCACGAAAAGCAGTAGGAGCAGAAGACAGGCTTTAGCCCAAGAATTAGCACACCAAACAAATGACTTCAGGACATACAGGAAGAGAGTAGTAGATGCTCATATCTAAACAGGTTATCTACAAAGAGATATTTTTAAGAAATGATTCACCTGGCCTATTTACACATCTATACCATAGGAGAGATACTTATTATCCTGGCTTTTCATTCACTAATTGCTGAGAGAATACTAGATGAGTGTGGATATCTCCACTGTAGATATGACTGAGAAGAAACCCAGTCCAGTTTCTATGCTCTGTGGCTTCAACCAAAGAACACACCATACAACCGCATTAGCCCAGGACAGCGTGAATGTGACTCTGGGGCTGATGGAGTCCTGCATTACCTCAGTGTTATGGCCTCCCACTGGACCACTTAGCATAACACAGCTCAGGCATCGCCCTGAGGACTAACTTTCAAAAAGTTACAGCATTAACACACTTAAACATAGACATCCAGTGCAATCTAAATGACTGTAGGGTATCTGAGAAATTTAAGGGCTGACAGAACTGACCCTTTAAATGTGGGAGACCAGCACCTTGCTGGAGGAGCATCTGAGTCTAGATAGGGTACTGCAGGTATCTAAAATGAATTAGACAGCTTTACTTGGGAAAATGCAAGGTGGGATTCAGTTCCAGATTGAGTTATCTACAATATTAGGTGTGTACAGGTGAGCTAGTTACCCTATCTTCCATTGTAGACAAAGGAGATCTAGACAAAACAGTCAGTGGGACATAGGGAGGATTCAGCGTATGTGAGGTCTTCGTACACAGGCATCTAGTACAAACTCAGATGTCCTATGTTATGCTTCCTGGTCTCCACCTACCTCTCCATAAGGAGGACAAGGCTCCCATAAATCTGGTACTGTATCTGTCTGTCCCATGTGGATGTCTCAGAAACCCTAGTGCATTCTGACAAGTTGTTAGATGTCTGTGCATGCTCAATGATGCCTACAGCTTTGGTCAGCTAAACTGCATCCAGAACTGCATTCACTGTATTGGAAGATCTTCATTCTACATGCTGTGAATTCAGGCAATGAAGTCCTTTTCTGTAGGATCAGGCTTCTTCCTTTTTTGTTCCCACTCCTTATCTGCTTTATTAGATACAAAAGAAGAAACAACAAGAGTGGTTGAAGCTACACCAGGCTTGGGTCTTTGAGACACAGGAGGCAGATCTTGACATAAGTCACTGTGGTGAGATACACAAGAACTCTCACCACAAGTGATGCTGCCACTTTTCCCCTGAGGGAGCTTGAAGTGAGCTGAGTCATAGCATGCATCCCACTTCTGCAAACACAAGAAATCTGTGCATGTCGTGTAATAAAGGCTATCGTCGCTGGTTGATACAAACCCTCTGCTCTCTCCCCTAGCAGCTGGCATCAGGCATGCAGGCTGTGACCCAATGGTCTCACTCCTGCTGCTGGTGCTGAGACCTCACTCGCTTCACTCATCTCTGTTCCCCCAGTAGTTGGTACTTCGGACACAAAGTCTGTGGGACCTGAATGCAGTTGGTCCCAAGAACTATGGCCCCTCCAGCTACTGACTCTGAGACCCCACTCACTCCAGTAGCTGACACCATGGGCAAGGGGCACTGACACCCCCATTCTCATGCCAGTTGCTCACCCTATATGCACTCATACCTGGCTACCCAGTAGCTGACACTTAGTCCTTAGCACTCATACACATGGGACGGTGATTACAGAGAGACATAGTCAAGAAAGGATTTAATATGAGAATAAGACAAACTGTGGTGATCAGGCACAGGACTTGGTCAGACAAGCGTACTGACCAGCAGTGGTTTACACATTAATGGCCCCTTTTATACACCTGTCTATTCGCTCCGGAGTTTGTCCCTGATCCTGATGCGTTCGTTCCCTGCACATTCCTTCACCTATTTTCATAGCTCCACCCCCCCCCCCCTTAAATACCCTAAATCCTGATGTTCCTCTTGTTTCCTCCTTCTTATCAGTTACAAAGTCCAGGTGGTCCTCTCCAGAGCTTTGCCTCGAGTTTATTAATGGCCCATCAATTATTAACTGGACACTTTTGGTCTTTGGCATTGTCTCCCTTACCTGTTGTCTATCAGGTTTGTGTCTGTAATTGTTCTTTTTGGTTTCTCCCTTTACTTATTAACCTCTTTGGCATTCAAAAGGTCCTTCACTGGATATCCATAATGAAGCAGACACTCTCACCTTCCACATACCCTTACTATAACTTCCATAACTACAGTCAAACCTCTTCACTATACAGACCTTATGAATGGTAATGTTTGTCTCCAGTAGGCAGAGAGCTCTTGGATTTTTCCTTTCCTTTTAAACACAATGATAATAATACTTTTCAGGACTTTTCAGTAAAAGAAAAATATAGTGACATATCTCTACTATATAGTGGCAAGTGTTATTTTGCTACCCCAATATAGCAGCTGGTAGAGAAGTCATCTCATCTACATATTTACAACACAAATCCATCTCTAAGACAGCCTCCGCCTTCCTCTTTCCCTGGAGACAACTAACTCCAAAACTGAAATTATTCCATCTGACAAGGAGTGCCTAATAAAGGATTAATCACTTTCATGAGGTGATTTTATAAAAAGGAATCTAGATGGCAGACTTAGACTTTGGGTGTGTCTACATTGCTGAATAACTTAACCCCGGGGTTTCTCTGAGGTTATTGTATTCTAGTCATTCAAATCACACAAATGCTAGGTCATTCTTGGTTGCCCTGTTAGAGAGAAAGAATGAAATATTATCGTCTGAAATGAAATTTGGCTGTGATTCTCCAAATAGCTCACTTAAAGAACTACTTTTGAGTTAGCAGAGTGGATGAGACCAGGACAGATTTTACTCTTTTCACTAAAAACCGTCTTCCACAACTACTTCATCAGTCATTTGCCCTCTAACACCTGCACACAACCCCCTGCCATAGCCTTGGGAATGACACACATATCCTCAGCATCAGATAATATGTATGAAAACATTACTTTGAAGGGCTGCAGTCTCCCATTCATTCTATTTTAGGCATTTTGAATCAAAAATGAGTACACGGCAAAAGCATTATGTCTGAGAAACAGAAATATCACACAGGGCCTAAATGAGACTTGGGCCAAGAGCTATGCAGTGTGGGCACAACATTAGGAGGTTAGCCACCAGCATAGGTAGATATGAGTGACTCTGTAAACCAGGACTGGAAGCAAGGGATCATGCCCCGAAGCAGATGCTTTTAGTTGTGTAGGATCTACATCTGTGTAGGAACTTCTGCATCAAGGCTAATCACCAAGGCACACCATGGAGAGAAGCAGGCACTTCTAAGTCATGACTAATTTCATTCTGATGCAGAGGTCCAAAACAGGCAAATTGAATTGCCTTACGGAAGTTACTGTTTGTTTCTATTGATTATAACAGAAGTCCTAGTGATTGACTTTGTGGTAAAGATCTAATTTTCTTTCACACTGTATATGATATACCATGATCTGAGATTTTATTGGTTCTTTAAGTTGTCATTGAGGAAGATACATCTTTCTGAGCTTGACTCATCTGTGAGGTTGAGGTGAAATGCATGACAGGTATTCTTATCCTTCTCCACTGACTACAAGAGGGATCTGAAGTGGTGAACTGAGACTACAATTCTGGCTCATAAGTAACTGATGTTAGGCAAAAGGTATCTTCTCCTAGGTGATATATAAAGGTAATTTATATATTATACATTTGTTTATAGGCTAGTTCAGGTTGAAAGGCACCTCAGAAGATCTCTAGTCCAATATCACACTAGAAGTACCTGATCTCCACATAGGAGATAAGACCAGATTGCTCAGACCTTTATACAGTCTAGTCTTGAGAACCTCCCAGGGTGGAGACAACCATTCTGAGCAACCCCTACTTGACTGTCCTCATGAAAAAGTTTTTCCTTATAGCCAGCCTGAACCACTTTGCTTCAACTTATGGCTGTTGCGCCTTGTCCATTGTGAAGAACCTGGCCCCACGATCTTAATGAGCTCTTTCTAGATGTTGGAGACTGCTACTAGGTCCTCCCAACTCCATTTTTTCTCCAGGCTGTACAAGGCCAGCTCCCTCAGCCCTTCCACTAAGGGCAAGAGTTCCAGCCCCAGGACCATCTTGGTGGCCTTCTGCTGAACTCACTCCACTTCACTGATGTCTTGTACCATGGAGTTCAAAACTGGACACAGTATTCTAGTTATGGTCTAATGAATGGTGAGTAGAGGGGGAAAATTTTTTGCCTTAATCTACTGGTTATGCTCTGTTAACACAGCTCAGGGTGCTGTTGACCTTCTTTGTTGCCAGGGCAAAATGCTGGCTCATGTTCATCTTGATGACTGCCAGGAACTTCAAGGCCTTTCATCTGAGATGTTCCACAGCCACTCAGTCCCCAACCTATATCACTGCAAGGGTGTTCTTCCTTCTGAAGTGCACGACTTTCCATTTGTCCTTGTTGAATTCATAAGGTTCCTGTCAACCTGTTGTTCCAGCTTGTCTAGATCTTAGTGACTGACAGTTCTGTTGTTGTGGTTTAACCCTGGTAGGCAGCTCAGCCCCACAGAGTCACTTGCTCACTCCCTGCTGGTGGGATGGGGGAGAGAATTGGAAAGGTAAAAGTGTAAAAACCCATGGGTTGAGATAAAGATGGTTTAGTAGGTAAAGCAAAAACTGTGCACGCAAGCAAATCAAACTAAGGAATTTATTCACTGCCATCGGCAGGCAGATGTTTAGTCATTTCCAGGAAAGCAGGGCTTCATCACATGTAATGGTTACTTGGGAAGACAAATGCCACAACTCTGAATGTCCCTCCTTCCTCCTTCTGCTGTCAGCTTTTATTACTGAGCATGATGTCATATGGTATGGGATATCCCTTTGGTCAGTTGGGGTCAGCTGTCCCAGCTGTGTCCCATCCCAATGTCTTGTGCACCCCCAGCCTACTCGCTGTGGGGAACAGAGTGAGAAACAGAAAAAGGCTTTGATGCTGTGTAAGCGCTGTTCAGCAATAGCTAAAACATCCCTGTGTTATGAACAGTTATGATCACAACTCCAAAAAATAGCACCATACAAACCACTATGAAGAAAATGAACTCTATCCTAGGCAAAACCAGTAAACTTGTCCTCAAATATACTGACTAGTCCCTCCAGTATGGTGTCATCTGCAACCCTGAGAAAAGTGAACTCTGCCACCGCCTCTCGTTCATTGATAAAGGTGTTAAACACAACAGGTCCCAAGATGCATCCCTGAGGTGTTCCACTTGTCACCAGCCTCCAGGCACAATATCACCCATTAACAACTACCCTCTGACCCCAGTACTCCAAGCAGTTTTTTTGACGTGTCTTATTATCCACCCAGCCAGATCATAATGTCCTAATGTAGATAAATAGCCATGATCTTGTCTCCCACAGCCAGACTAGTCTAACGCAGAAAAATCCAGGAATGTGTCTGTCGGATCCTTACCATCTCAGTATGCCAGTGATGACTATCAATGTCATTTTCTCACAAATGTTATCAGAATACTTATGTTCTGTTGATTCTATGATACTATAGTATCCTGCCGGTGAAAGACTAATTTACTATCAAATAATTAATGTTTGGTGAGGTAATTAACAAAGCCTACTAAAAAAGGGCTAATCCAACATAAACCTTGTAAAAAAAAAAAATGTTTTTTTAACTTTTAATTCATGATTTTTTTCTTCATGAAGTGATTCTTCAAAATCCATCTTCATCCTGGAAATAGTTTCCACGCTTCTGTAACTATTTTTATTTGTTGAAAGAAAATGTTTTTTGTATACATGACGAATGTCTGTATTCCTAACATTTTAGCTAGCTAAATAATCAATACATGTTTACCAAATCTTCCCTTTATAAAATAATACATTAATCTGTATGCTTGTCTGCTTGTCAAATATTTTTTCCAACCATATTTGTCCTACCTAATATTTATCTTTTTAATTCTTGGACAAACACTAACAAAGACTGTTGTCATTAACTCCCATCTCTAATCATTTTTCTCCCCATCTTAATGTATCCACATCTATCTGTCTGTGTACTTTATGATCATTTACACACCTCTAGCAATGTGACCAGTGTCGGTTGTGCTGGTGCATTTTACAATCATGTGAAAATATTTGAAAAATCATCTTCAAAACATTATGAAATCCCATCCACTTTCTAAATTATTTTATACATGTTATAACTTTTACATGCTATAAGTAGCTACAAAGATCAATCATCTGACTGCACGTGCAGTTAATTTCACAAGAAAAGCACCAGAGGACATTGAAGCTGACACAGGATTTGCAATGTAGTTTTACTTCTGCTGTGGGAAGGGTTGGTGAGAAGGAAGAATTTACAAGAGACACCTTAATCCTTGGTAACTAATGAAAAAAATAGCCAGAAACTGTCCAAAACGTTGGACCACAAGGACTGAAAGATGACATTTATTAGTTATTTGAGGCAAATTAACTTAACCTAATCAATCTTAAAAATGAGAAACAAAAGAAGCCTTGTTACATCATGTTCTCACTGAAATTGCCAAGCTTAGCAAAACCTTTTCCAAAAGACAATTTCTCCTATTAGGCATCTGATGACTGCATGGGGAGTTATAGGTAAGAGTAAACTTATTACAGTTCCTCACTCTAACAAGCCCATGTGTGAAAATTACGCAGTGTGAAGGGTGGTCACAGGAGTAAAATCTCCTGGAGTTTTAATGGGCCCTGCTGAGGCTATTAGAGATGGAGCTGCTGCAGGAAGTCTAAGTGGCTCTCCTGGGGGGCTGATCAGAGCAGAAAATCAGAGCATGGTTACAGGAAAATAAAGGAGGGAACAAATGCTTTCACCAAGCAGCCCCTTTGATGTGTCCTGTCAAAAGAAAGGGGCCGGGCGCTGATCCACAGCAGGACCTTTTCAGGCCTCGTCTGCCTGAGGCTTCTTTCTGGTCAGTGTGGGGCGTGCAGAGGAGACACCCAGGCTCCTGGGAGGCTGCAGCAGCCGCACAGCAAAGGTGCCTGAGCAAGGGTGTATCAGTCTGGCCCACACACCACTGGTATCCCAGCCTTGGGGCTGCCCTCCTCCTCTGTGCGCTCCAGGCCCAAGCGCTGCTGCTCAGTTCTGAAACACAGCCCTCACCACCTCACTTTTCCTGATACCCCTCTGGCCAAGCCTGCCGGCCCCCGGCAGTCCAGCCGCATAGAGATGGTACCCAGCTTCTGCACACAGAGTCCGTCCTGCCCCAGACCAGATCCCCACCTCACTGGACCCCACTGCTTCGGTGGTGCCTCATAGACTGCCCCTGCAGCCCCTGAACTTCCACTCTCTGCAGACTGTTCCCCTAGCTTTCCAGAAATGGATGGGTGCTCTTCAGCCATGAAGACCATCTTCTCCCTGGTGGTGACAGCTTGCAGGTCCCAGTTGTCCCAGCCCTGCCCTCCAGCTCTGTTCAGTGGGTGCCCAAGTTCCCACTCTCAGTGTCATACCCTCTTCCCCATCCCAAAGCCTTGAGCAATTTTCTGCTGAAGTCCTGCACACTAAACCTCACCATATCAGCAATACGTCTCCAGCTTACACAGTGTCCCTCACTCCTGAACTGCCACCACTCTTCTGCAAGTGTTCCCAATGGGATGTTCAATTTCTCTCTGAAAGTGACTCTGTCTAAGGAACCAAGACTTAAACCTACAATATCAGTAACTTCTAATAAGATGTATCCCATTTCACACTGGGTATATCACAGGTTTTTGTAAGTCTGGAATCAGATCGTGAGTTCCTCTCTTTTATGGAGGGTTGTTCTGACAGTTAAATGTGCACATGACTGCAATGTGGGTGCCCAAATATTGGTTCCACCAAAAACAAGTCCAAAGACAGGTGTGCCTACAGCATAACTCAGGCAAGGACTGAGTGCCCAGGTCTGAGCTTAAATAGAGCTCAGGGACAAAAGGGCAGAGGGCGCATGGATGGCAGTCCTAGGTGAGGCTGATCAGGGCACTTACAGCCTCTTAGTGCATTCAGGTCCCTAACACTGTATTTTGACATTCAATTTTATGTAGTTTAAATCCTGAATATAATTTTGGAAGTACAGGAATAATTAATCTATGCCCAGATTTTCAGGTTTTATATGTTAAGGATAACTCTGGTAGACTGTAGAACCCAAGGGGTTCCTCCCCTCACAGCTCACTGGCTATGAGGATGTTGCTCTTCCCTGTTCCCAAGTCCAGTGGGAAGGCTGAGTGCCAACTCCAATTAACACGCATGCACCAGCGCACATGCACACACACAGAGTACATCCAAGTAGATCTACAGTGAGAGGAGAACAGTGTCTTTATAGACACCCACATAAAGACAAACCACATTACATGTAACATGAACACAGATGGCCTGATCCTGGTGATATTCATTCTGCCTGTAGCTGGGAATCTCATCATTCCTACACTGGTGATATTACTAAGTATTTCCCAGGGAGCTTGTCCTCCTAATTTTGTACCATCCTGCCAAGAACACCAAACACCTTGATGATGGGGACAGAATTGTTGCACTGGTTGCCTGTATCACACACTATTACTTTTTTGTTTGTCTGGCAGCTATCTGGCATGCTCTCATCTGGCTGGTAGCAGCAGCACCCATATGATTGCTATCTAGCAGTGTGCTTCCATGTTATGCAGTGCATATGAAGGGCAGAACTTTTATCTATCTAGCAGGAGGATACAGGGTAAATGGCTTTTACTGCAACTTTTCTTAATTTGTGTAATGCTCGGTGCCTTCCTTTTGCACCTCTTACTCCTTTCACTCAGCACTGCCATCTGCCTTTCACTGAAAACTGCAACTTTCCAACTATGCACACCAAGGCTGCTGGGGCACAGTTTCTTCCCTTGTACTCCTGACACTGCTGTTCTTGTGCTATTGTTCATGTGGCCTTGCATCTATGAGCTCCAACACATTACATCTATCATTTCAGGTTTCTCATGGGAAACAGCATGAATTGCCATTGATGTGTGAATCCTTCATTTTTTGCCCTCCCCCTTTTTCATTTCTTTCACCCCATCATGGGCATATTTCCATACATGCCTCCATAACTCTTGTGCATATGTTCCCACACCTAAAAATCTGAAGTATTAAAGTATTCTCTGTTTTCTGCACTGTCTTAACTCTTCTCATCAGTCCCTTCATTTACACTTTGACAAATAAAAAAGTAAAGGACACCATGAAGAAAGCTTTTGGGAAATATACTCCTTAAAGGAAATAATATGGAAAATACCCATTTTCATTTCTTTTTTTGTTCTTTGCATTAAAGTGATAAAATAAAATTCATCATCATGTTTATATTTTTCCATGCAGATTTCTACATAAGAAGAAAATAAAGAGTCAAAAATATCTTAGATGCCTCTCTGAGGATTAAATAATGCTGAAGATGACAGTATACTTTTAAATTTCTTCTGGGAGCACAAATTAGTAATTTAGACACTTAAGTTCCTGAGAGCTTAAACTATATGAACTGACTCACAGCCCAAGTGAACATCAACACACTTAAACAAAAATTTACTTTCACAGCCAGGATACTTACACCAAAAGTTTCTTTATACCAGATTTTATATCTGCTTTAAGATAAATCCTTATAATGGCATTTTCATAGAAACAAAAAAGAAGTTTGTTTCCTTTGTGGTGTGTTAGTGTATGTGCATTCAAAAATATTTACAGGGCTAAGAAAAAAAATCTGAAAACCAGTTAACCATCAAAAGGTGCTGGGTGAGTTCTAAGAAAAAAAAGAATAAAACCTCTAAGTTGCTTGGCTAACTAAATATTATAGATTGCAATGTCAAATATGTGTTTAAATCTCTTTAAAAAGCCATACCTTTTGAAAGCATGTCCAGTTATGTAGAAGACACAAAAATTGCTGGCTTTAAAATACAAAACCATAACTCCCATTTTAAATTACATTATTAACAGCATGAGAAATAGCAAGATGAAAGGGACTGTAAGCATAACATTGGGGAGGCAGAGACATCTCCTTGGCATATGCAGATAATTTAGTGTTTTGCAAGCAGGTGAAACAACAACAAAAGGAACAACATTGTTGAAGTTTCAGTTTTCCAGGAATGAGAGATTTACTAGGGAAAAGTACTTGAGTGCATGAAGAGGAGTATAGAGCTTTACCAGGACAAAAGTAAGGACATGTGCCAAAAAAGTTATCAATCAGGTGACTGGAAATTATAGGAAGAGAAGGACTGATGGCTCAGTAATATTTAAAAACCCAGCCAGGATGAATTCACTGAGAATGAGTTTAGGTACCACCAAAACCTCTCTTCAGAACTGTCATCTACAAAGACACAAAGTATATTGAGATAAAAATAGAATAAAAGCTATTTGCTTTAGACGTGATCATATACAGCTGTCATTTGAATGGGGTGTATTTAGTTTAATGTACACCAGAGTTAGTCATTGTAAGTTTTGTTTGTAAATCGTGGAGATCTAGACAACATTGCAAAATCCAAAACATGATGCATTTTATTTACAAGAAGAATCTGTATTTGGCTAGAAAAACTGGATCCCTGAACTGTCCATTTTCTTCACTGACAGTAAAGTGAACCTAAAATGACTTGCTCAGATGATATATGATATGATGTTAGGTTGAGACTAATCTAATTCCTGTTTCTTCTCAATTACTTATCTTTACACTGCAGCAATGTCTGTTCTTTGGCCAAGTGGGGGGGAGTATTTTGAGTCCATACAGAAGTCCATCGCTTGCCATATATCACCACATCTGTACTGCTTATCACTTGGAGCAATCCCTGCCTCAGTACTGTCCCAAAGCCTTTCATGCCTGTGCACTCAGCAGTCCTGTTATCAATCTCTGTGTGCTGTGAACAATACCTGTTTTCTCTCCATGGTCTAAATGACCATAATGTTTCTCATTTTGGGTCTTAACACAGGACACTGTCCATATTTTCATTTTGAGTGATGCTTCTCTAACCCCTCAGCACAGAACTGCTCTGCCATTTTCTTAAGGGTGACTACGGACCCTCTGTCAGTGATGAATATTCTCCTGTCCAGGTTTGATATTGTGGATGTGTGCTCTGTGAAAAGAAGTGTGGCATGAAAGCACAAAGCTTTGAGGTATAATACTGGAAGACCAAACCAAGATGGGAAAGACAGGGTGTGCTCCCACCCTTGCTGATGAAAGGAGATCACAAGAATTATGATGCCACTAAAATATATTTGAATCTTATTTGGGAATGAGCCAGAAGGGATCCTTGGAGAGATTTGTCATTCACATGCTGTTAAAACAAGGGGTGCATGCTGCAGTAAAAGAAGGAAACATGCACATATTGAATCCTGTACTCGATCTTAGCAGTGAGACTGCAACCTAAAATAGATATCTGAGATAGATGAAATGAGCTGTGCCTCAGATGAGCCTCTTTTCTCCCCTTGCAGTGATGGGAGCATAGAACGTTATCTCACATATAAGAAAATGAACTCCATCTCAGTTGAAGACCTGATTATCAGAGGGATCAGGGGAGTCCCAGACAGCTGCCAGAGAGACTGTAGGGTCTGGGAGTCTCTAGGGGTGAGACCTGTGTGTGTGTGTGTGCATCTGTGTGAGTGAAGTGGTCTTGGGGAGAGATAAGTGTTGGGTAAGAGAGACTTTAAACACACTAAAGGAAAAAAAAAACCTCCCATTTCCCTCTTCTGTCCATCCACCTACATATCTGAATACTTGTCTACCTAGAGTTTATTCAAAATCCAATAAAGTAATATTTAAGAATTCTTCTAATTTAGGAATTCTAATTCTTCTAATTTAGGAATTACGATTTTTTTTCTGTTTACTTAAATTTTAACTAGATGAAGGAAAGCTTTTTGAAATAGGTTAAAGCTGACAATAAAGATAAAAGATAAATATAGAATGATGGAGAATCTTGTTGATGTATTTGGTCACATAGTAATAGTATCACAGGATCTACATGGAAATGGAAAATTTCAGAGAAAACCATGGTTGAACGTGTGCTCATGTACCACGTGTCTTCTTCTAGCTAGGATTCCCGTGATGCAAACTTTTTTTTCTGATACATACGATATCCATCCTTGCAGCATGCTTAATAGGAGACAAAGACTACTGAACAACATCAGCCACTTGTCCTGAATGTCATTCCACCACAAACATGTCGTCTCAGTTGTATTTTTATAACAGTGTGGTAAACCCATGGATGACTGCCACACCACAGTTGCAAAGATGCTGAAAGGGGATAAATCATTAATAGCTACTTTCTTTGGCACACTAGGCAACATACACACAATTACAGAAAGTCAAGCTCAGGCAAAAAGTTTTTGATACAAATCAAAGAGAGGATGTATAGAAAAAAAGGGAAGCTATGTCACCTCTTTCTATTGCTGGGGTATGGTAGTTCTTTCAGATGGGATCCATCTGTTCCTGTTTAGACATCCAGACTATGGACACCATATTTCTATATGAACTATATAGGGACATTAAGATACAGGTACATTAAGTAGCTAGCTATCTCAGCTGTTACTTGTACCACAGGCACCAAAGATCAGGAGAATAAAGTCCATTCTTTAGACAAGAGATAAGCAATAAAAGAATCCACAATGTGAAGCTTCTCTCAGATGATTTTGGGAGGGAGGGATGCTTGTAATATTAATGATCACTGCTTTTAATTGATCTCTTAATTTCAACCAAAATATCCAAGGTATGATAATTTATTTTACTTGGTCTCAGCATTACTTAGTAGACAGTTTGTGTTTCCAGTATCACGAAGGCCAGAGGTACACAGCAGTCTTCAAAACAGAATGGTTAATGAAAGGAATAATAAGGTGCAACATTGGGAATATAAGAAACTAGCTAATAGCCTTTTTTTTTTTTTTTTTTTTCCTGTCTTGGAATAAGCTTATTAGCTCCTGGCTCAAAATATTCAGAGTTTCTTACACAAGAGATAATTGTCCCAGAGGCAGCCAGGAAATATTTAGGCTTCAAAAGTAAGGCTAAGAATTTAGAGTTAGGAATATGAAAAGAGATGAGCTGCAAAGGAAGAGGTGTGTAATAGACTTTTCCCCAGTACATCACCAGGACGAACACAGAGGAGCATCTCTTTTGCTGGGGTAAACTGTATTGCATGTTTTTACATACAGTGTTTGACTTAAAGATGCAGAGACAGAGAGCGAGGATGAAAAAGACAAGAGATGTAGATCAGAGATGAGAGAGAACTTCAAGAAAGCTTTATGTTGTATCTTTGGAAACATTGACTTATATTTTCTGTCTAACAGTTCTATTAATGCAAGGGGCAGTCAAGAGGAAGGAACTGTGCCATTTTAGCTTGTATACCATGAATCATTCTCCCTAGTTATCTGCATATCTGTCAATGTATCTGTCTATCTATCCACTCCGTTTTAACATTCCTCATTTTCATGTTAGAGGTAGGTCAGTTCACTGTTATTTTGCTCTTTTCTAGGGATTTGAGAGTATACATGCATGAACATTATTTTATTATTATTTCATTACAGTATTTTCTACTAACAAACTCATTCAATACATTTTAGTACCTTTTCCCAGGGAGAGGATACAAGAATTGCAAACAGGTAATGACATCTTAAGAAAAGAAGCAACTTTTTTTCTTTGGTGAGTACACAAATCCCAAACCAAGTAATTCAGTGAATGTATGGGTTTTTTTGAAGTCCCATGAGTTAGTGTTCACGTTCATGTTCATGCTCTAGGCTCTTTGTATAGCCAAAGGAAACAACTTGGCCATTCCAGGAATGACTCAGAATATGTGTCCAAGACAGGCAGAATGACTTTGCAATTAAAAGTTCTAGTCTTCACTAACTATCTTATCTGCTATCTGCTACAACTAAGCTCTGGGCTCATTTTAAAATTCACAGAAAAAAAAAATAGAAACTTTCCTAGTACTAAGATTTTTGTTAAATTCCTATATAAATGTGAGGATAATATAAATGTAAGAATAATGCTATTAAATTCACTATAAGACTAGTGAATAACACTACAAAATTTCTGCCAATGAGTTTAAAATAGCAGTCTGCAAAGACTAGTATCATCAGTGCTGTAGAAGACTAGAAGACTAAAAGGGTAAAAGACATTCCACCTTTAATATCAAATTGCAAGATCAATTGCACTCTAATGACTCAACTTTCTCAGCCTATCTTCTTACCTATTTTTTCATTTTAGCTTTCAAAACTAGAATTGTTGAGCACTATATAGTTTTAATTGGACATTTGCAAAAAAACCCCCCTGATTTCTTGAATAACTGTTGGATTTTTTTCCCTCCACAAAACTAGTTTGTATTCATTTAAGTGCGTAGTACTGTTTTTAGAAGTCATCATAAAATCTTCTCCATTGAGGATTTTTTTTATGTCACTTTCTGTCAAACATCAGGGAGTCTCTCTTCTGCAAATGGAGAAGGGAAAAAAGTTATAAAAAGTGTACCTATTTCTCATATCTTAAGTATCACGTTCTAGAGATTCCTTTTCTTTTTTTTTTCCCTGATGAAATAACAGGAGGATCTAAGCAACTAGCTTTGATTTCTGTGAATACCTTTTAGACACATCCAACAGGGAGACAGTATCCCACTGGTTGTTACCCAAGAACTTGTTGATAACAAAAATTTTCTGAGAAACAATGAGTTTCCCGTTTCCAGACTCGAGTACCTAAATGAAAGAAACCAAGAGGTTGGTAATGATTCAAACCAATAGAATTCATTGCTGTATTATAGGACATCATGTGACACACTGTGAAGGCCTTTGAGCTTCTCATGGTGTCATGATAGCTCTGGGATCAAACTCACACTCGCATCTAATCTCCCTGAGTGCCAAAAACGTGTCTTGATTCTGCCTGAACTCAGGAGTGAACCAGCTGGCTCTTTAGAGAGGCAAACCAAAGGAAAGGGTAGGGGTGGAAGATGTGGGAACTGGCTCACAGTGTAGATCTGCTTCTTGAGATGCTGAATGTGCAAACTGGATGGAGATGCTTGGCTCTGAGAACTTGAGTCTGAACTCTACAAACTACCAAAGGGAAGGTGAATATGGTCTATCTCAATCCTTGGCCAAGACAGCTTTCTAGATTGCTTTCTGAGTTGGAAACACCTATATAGTTGAGATGCATCGTATGTTTGTGCATCTTGTAAAATCTCCCCTCAGTTATATGACTAACAACATAACAATGAAGAAAACATTATATTTTGGACTACTACTTTTCCTGATTGATCCTCACTCATGTATTGGAGAGTGTAATAGGAAACTTTGTTTAGCAAAGTGTATGTGTATAGGAAATATTCCTTGGAAGTTCTCTGCTTTAAAATACAATTATCTGTTATGTGGTCAACCTCCTGGCAGTAAACATCAGAATATGTAATTCCCCAAAATTCCACTTATCCCTGGCTTAGAGTGGAGACCTTAAACATGTTCGTGTCTGTACGTCTGGAACACTGAGCCTATGGGGGTATTCTGCAGCCACAGCCTTGGATATATTTCGGCCCTGAGTAAAACCAGAAACACATAGAATAGACTTCCTAAGAAGTGGGGCAACCTTGCACTGAGCGTCTAGTTCAGGGTTAAGGTCATGAGTGCGGAGGAACAGATTGGTCTAGCCGGAATTGCTATCATCCTCTCTTGTTTGGTGATGGGCACTTCTGGGATTTAAGCCTGTTTGTCAGGAAGAAAACATATCTTAGACAAGTCAGAGGATTGTAAGGACTTCTTCTTTCCCAGGCCTCCCCCTTGTGTGGAGTTTGAAAGGCATTTGTAAGAGGACATGATGGAGGAGGAGGAAATGCCTGTTGGGCTCAGTGGGGAGGACAACTCACACCTAACCCTGTCTCCACACCTTTGTTGCAAACCCTGCTTCTCAGCCAGGACTGAAGTTGACTGCACCTCACCCCCTGCTCCTGACATTGAATACTGCACAAGGTTGTCTGTTTGTCTGTCTCTGTAGCCTGGGAGTCAGCTAGTGCAGCTTTAGTATGTCCTGATTCCACTTGCTGACATGATGTTTTTTCCTCCTCTTACAGGTAACATACTGTGAATGGAAAACCAAACAAGTGCAAGTGAGTTTGTTCTCTTGGGACTTACAAGTGACCCACACCTTCAAAGCCTCCTCTTCTTTGTGTTTTCAGTTATTTATTTCATCACTCTCTTTGGAAATATGGTGATCATGATTGTGATAAGTACTGATCCCCACCTTCTCTCCCCTATGTACTTTTTCCTTTTTCACTTAGCCCTCACAGACATCTGTTATGCCACCACCATTGTTCCTTATATGCTGGTGAATTTCCTAGCGAAGCAGAAAACCATTGACTTCAGTGCCTGTATTATCCAGATGTCCTTAATCCTTCTCTCAGCTGGTAGTGAAATTTTCATGCTCTCAGCAATGGCATATGACCGATACGTTGCCATCTGTAAACCACTACACTACCAAGAGGTTATGAACAAACTTGTCTGTAGCCAGCTAGTGGGGGGTGCATGGGCAATGGGGTTCTTACACTCCATTATAAACACACTGCCGATGCTAAATGTGCAATTCTGCAAGTACACAGAAATTAAGCATTTCAGCTGTGAGTTGCCTCCTCTCTTAACTGCAGCTTGCGGTAGGACCTTCCTCAATAAACTTGTTCTTCTGTCTTCTGCTGTGATCTTTGGGTCAAGCTCCTTTCTTCTCACTCTCATCTCCTATATCTATATCATCTCTACTGTCCTGAAGATACAGTCTGCAAAGGGGAGGCACAAAGCTTTCTCCACTTGCAGCTCCCACCTCATCATAGTGGTTTTGCTATACACAACTGCTCTGTTCCAGTACACAAAACCCATTTCAGTCTCAGCATTCATTCTAGATCAACTGTTTTCCATCCAATACAGCATTTTAACCCCCATGCTAAATCCCATCATCTACAGCCTGAAAAACAATGATGTGAAAACAGCTTTGGGCAGAATGTTAGGGAAAATTCAAGTTTCGCAATCAGTGTAACTACCTCTAAGCTGTACTTTTTAAATAAATGCAATTTAAAATATGGAGCTATAAAAAAGCAACCTGTCCTGTATGTTAAGGGATGTTAAGAGTGGCTGTCACCTGCCACAGCTTTGGACCCAAGACTCCCGCCTGCCTGGCCACCGGAGCCCAGTCTGGTGCTCTGGGGACCGGGGGTCTCTGCCCAGGCTGAGGGTCATGGCTGCCGCTTTCCTGTCTGCAGGTTCAACCAGTAGTGAAGCTGAGCATGTGTCCCAAAAGACACTGACACGGCTGGTCACACAGACTGCCACAGACACAGTGCTGCCTTCAGCAGCACCTGCATACTGGACCCACATAACACAGAAGCACACATCCTCTCCTCCTCTGGGGCTGGCAGAGACTAGTGCAGGCACACACACACACACACACACGACACTCTCCAAGTTCACAAGCACATGCACATTCGCAGGTCCCCTGAGCACCAGCACGGCCTGTCTGCTGCCCGGTACCCCTGCCCTAGCCCTCTTACCTGCCCCATGCGTCCCCTACTTGCTGACTGGTCCAGCTTGATGCTCTCTGCAAACATGCAACACTCACACACTGATCCCAGAGGCACTCCATGCTCACAGGTCCTCCTGGGTACCAGCACAGCCCCTCTGTCCACCTCATACCCCTGCAAGGACCCAGGTCCTTCTACTCACCAGCTGGTCCAGCTTGAAGTTTGCTGGTGAATACATATGCACACCCCACGCACACCCGGTTTGGGGAAGATACAGATACTTGCCCCCCAGCAGCTAGCATCAGGCACGCAGGCTGTGACCTGTGCTCCCGCTCCAGCCAGCAGTGTGGAACCTCACTCACCTCCCTCACCCCAGTTGCCCCCAGTAGCTGGTTTTTGGGACACACACTGTTCCCACCCCAGTGGCTGGTAGCTGAGACCCCTAGTCACACTAGTAACTGACACCAGAGGCCAGGGGCGCCCACACCCCTGGTCTGATGCCAGTAGCTGGCACCCAGTCCACTCATGCTGGTTCCCACGGGAGGTGGCACTTAGTCCTTGCAGCACTCCCACACACAGGACAGAGGGTGAGATTATGCAGACAGATAGTTAAGAAGAGATCTAATAAGAAAATAGGACAGATTGCAGTGATCAGGCAGAGGGCTTGGTCACACAAGCGTACTGATTAGTTCCATTCTACATGCAACTGCTCCATTTACACCTACTTCTGTCTATTCCTCCTTTGTTCCTTCTCAGCTCCCTTCTCCTGCACATTCCGTCATCAGTTTGTACAGTCCCACCAACCACCTCCAACATCCTGGACCCTCAGGTTTGAATCCTTATTGGTTGCAAACTCCATGTTTGCCTGCAATTTCTTGATAGCCCATCAATTAGTGTGACTGACAAGGTTTCTTTTGTGTCTTTGTCCCCATTATGTTTACCTGTCAGGTTTGTTTCTCTGTATAATTTGTTTATGGCTTCCTCCTTTTCCTTAGTATCTACATTTGACAAGGTCCTTGATTAGATAATCTTGCTAAACCCAACATTCCCACATTATCAGTCAGCATGACTGACCACGTTCGTTCTCATCACTGCCTCCCTTATGGTTTGTTGGTCTGGTTTGTGTCTCTTGATGTTCTTGTTTGTTGCTTCCTCATTTTCTTATTATCCTTTTTTGCATTGAAAATGTCCTTGACCAGCTACCCTTAAAGGAGCAGATACCCCCCTTCCACATACCCTTACACTATAGAAATCAGTTGTGTCTATAGAAGCAGGCAGTATCACTTTTTTTTTCACTTCATGTTTTTATTCCCATGCTGTCTTTACTGCATTCCTACTCTTTTGCTACCAGGATCTTTCCAGGGGGCAACAACTAAGTTGGCAGACGAAATCTGGGGCCAACTTAGTGCTTAGATCAGCTGCTCTACTAAGCTTGTTCTAGGTCTAGCCACATCATGTAGGGGCAGGCCCTGTTCCAGCCACTGCATTCCCTTCACAGCCATGGCAGGCATCTCCTTGCTGCAGTCAGGACTGCTGCTTTCCCGGAGCTATGTCCACTGAAACTTCCAGAACTTCGTCTCTTCAGAAATGATCTCTTTTCACTTCCTCGCTGACCTGTTGTGCCCCTCTCTTTGTATATGGTCTAACTGCTTTTGTAACCTGGTGCTGGCACTGCGGTGCCTGCATGGGCATTCCCACAACTGCAAGCATGTCCTAGCAATGGGTGCTTCTCTGCTAAAGAAAGCCTGGCCTCTTCTGGCCTCCCTATTACAGCATCTCTGCAGTAACAGGTTTTCAGTGTAGTGCCTGAAGGCTCAGCTTTCCTTACAACGCTACTAGCAAGAACACACTTCAAAGCATTGCACCCTAAAAGACCTGCTGCTTTCCATGGGTTCTCCATGAGCTCAGGGTGACAGGCGCAGTGTCCTAGCACTCCCTGGGAATGGAGAATGGAAACTGATTTGTACCATCTTCAGTTAAACACCTTAGGCTGGATCTAGCAGCACACCTGAATGTATTTCATACCATTCACAATGTCTCATGATTCCTCAGAGCACTTTTCACGGCCACAGACACCTAAAAATGAGGGATAATAGGCAGTGGCTCTATCTGGCTAGGTCCACTTCCCTCCCTGATCAACATGGCCAGTGTGGAGTCACCCCATGGCCCCAGAGAACTGCAACTCTAGACCTGGACAGAGGGGGCAGAGTTGGACTGCAACACCATTCGCTCTTCTGAGCAGCATTGCCAACTTTGGGTCCTGCACAGAAGAAGGGATCCAGGAACATGGTTTCACTTTTACCTGGGAAAAGGCTCTCTGGGGAGCAGGGGTGTCAGTAAAGAAGAACAAGGGAGCACCAGTGTGTGAGAGAGGAATAAATTATTTTTTAGTGTGCAGAGGTGTAGCCCACCCTGCCAGGGTAGGGGGTTTATGTTGCAAGATACTTCCCGTTTGTAAGCTGGAAGGGACAGCTGGTCCTCCCCGATAATCACAGGACAGTCTGTGAACACACGGGGTATGATGTTTTACAAAATGGCAGCCTCCGGGAGCAAAAAGAGGTGGATTAACAGATCACGTGGCTGGGAACAAGGGCAACATTTTGGGAAAAAGTGGGAAATGTGACTGCCAGTAGTGGTGGGAAATCTGCCAGAAGTTGGGGACGTGGCACCAGTCACTTCTTGTCTTGGATAAAAGTTGTTCCTATATTACTGGTGATGTTGTGGTGGCTCTGTGATACAGACTGCTTGATGAGGAAGAAGAAATACAGGAAGCCTCCTTCAAGACACTGCAGGAGCAGTGGTGTCCAGGCCATCTCTGGCTGTTTGTGTGAGCTAGTGACTGTGTGTCTCTAACGACGAGACTACAGTGGGGTTTCTACTGGGGGACCAGGGGATCCCCATCAGCTCACAGTCTGTGGGTGCTTTTGTGTCTCCAAGAACAAGATCACCGTGGGGTAGCCTATGGTGGAGCAGGGGAGTCTCCGCCAGCTCTGGGTGTGTGGGTGCCTTTGTGTCTCTAAGGGTGAGAGCAATTGGGATGCACTGCTGGGGAACCAGGTGGGTCCCAGGGACCCCTGGCTGTTTCTGTGTGGAAGTGGTTGTGTTTCTCTAAGAGTGAGACTACAAGGAATTTGATTATTTGGGACAAGGGGACGCTCCATCAACTCTGGGTGTCTGAGTTTCCCTGCAAGCCTTTCTGTGTGTCTCAGAGGCCACCAACTTCCCATCCCAGAGGCCTCTGACAGCCTTTCTGTTTGCCCCAGGAGCCTCTGATGCTCTTCCATGAAGCCCTAGGCCTCCAAGAGCCTGTCTGTGTGCCCCAGAGGCTTCCAAGTGCCTTTCTGCTCAACCAAGGGGCCCCTGAGAGCCATGGGTAAGCACCCCCTGGGTTTTGGGCCCCTAGGGTTATGGGCCCCTAGGTTTCATACTTCCTAGGTCTGGGAACTCCTAGGGTTTGGGGATCCAAGGGCTAGCACCCCGAAGGGTTATGGGCACCTAGAATACAGGCCCTTAAGGTTAGTACCTCTTAGGTTTATAGGCCTGTAGGATTATGGGCCCTTAGGGTCCCATAGGGTCCCACAGGCACATAAGGTTACTGGCCCCTGGGGTTTTGGGCCAGTCCTTAAAGTTATGGGCCCTTGGGTTAGCCCCCACTACTTTTACTGCCCCAAAGGCTTATGGGCCTTGTCGTGGTTTAACCCCAACCGGCAGCTAAGCACCACGCAGCCACTCGCTCACTCCCCCCCCACCCCTGGGATGGGGGAGAGAATCAGGAAAAAAACCTCGTGAGTTGAGATAAAGGCAGTTTAATAGGACAGAAAGGAATGAAAAAACAATGATAATGATAATAATAATATGACAATAGTAATACTAAAAGAATTAAACTATACAAAGCAAGTAGTGCACAATCCAATTGCTCACCACTCATTGACCGATGCCCAGTTAGTTCCCGAGCCGCGATCCCCCCTCCCAGCAGCTCCCCCAGTTTATATACTGGGCATGATGTCATATGGTATGGAATAGCTCTTTGGCCAGTTTGGGTCAGCTGTCCTGGCTGTGTCCCCTCCCAACTTCTTGTGCCCCTCCAGCCTTCTTGCTGGCTGGGCATGAGAAGCTGAAAAATCCTTGACTTAGTATAAACACTACTTAGCAACAACTAAAAACATCCGTGTGTTATCAACATTCTTTTCCTACTAAATCCAAAACACAGCACTATACCAGCTACTAGGAAGAAAATTGACTCTGTCCTAGCTGAAACCAGGACAGGCCTCTAGGGTAATGGGTCCCTAGCACTATGGGCCCCACAGTTTTATGGGCCCCTACTGTTAGCGCCCAATAGGGTTATCGGCCCATCAGTTTATGTGTTGCTAGGTTTAGCTTCCTATTTGTTTAGCAACCCCCAGGGTTTTGGGCTCCTAGGTTTAGTGATCCTAGGGTTATAGGCCCCTACAATTAGCAACCCCTAGGGTTTTGGGCCCTTGGGTTACCAACCCCTAGGTTTATGGGCCCTAACAATTAGCACCCCTCCAAGCTTAGCATTCCCTGAAGTTCTGGGTCCTAACAATTATGGGCACGAATGGTTAGCCATCCCTGTAGTTATGGGCCCCAAGAAGTATGGGCCCCTAGAGTTATGGCCCCCAAAGTTTTTGGGTCCCTATGGTTATCAACCACCATCGTTATGGTCTCCTATATTTATGGCCTCCTAGCATTTTGGTCTTCTAAGGTTAAGTCTAATGGCCAATATGCCCCTGGGGTTATGGGCCCCTAGGATTTTGGATCTCTAGGGTAAGGCACTCCCAATGTTTGCAACCCCTAGATTATTGTCCCCCAGGGTTTGCTCCCCATAGGGTTATGGGCACCTAGGCACAGTGACCAATAGGTTATGGGTCCCCTACAGCTAGCGAGCCCTGGAGTCACAATCCCCTAGGCTTATGGGCCCCTAAGGTTAGCAACCCCTTGGATTGTGGTCCCCTAGGGTTATAGGCCCCTAAGTGTTATGGGTCCCTAGGCTTAGTGCCTCAAAGGTTACGGGTTTCAAGGGTGGTGGGCGATTTGGCTTAGCAATGCCTCAGGTTATGAGTCACTATGGTTATGGGTCCCAGTGTTATAAGCCTCTAGGTTTAGCACACCCCAGGGTTAGTGCTAAGGGTTATCGGTCCCTAGAGTTACGGGCAACTAGGTTTAGTGGTGCCTTGGGTTATAAGCCCCTTCGGTTACAGGATTAAGAATCACTAGAGATTTGGGCTCCTATTGTTATGAACTGCAGTGGCTATGGGTCTCTACATGTCCTGGTTTGACCCTAGCCAGCAGCTAAGCACCATGCAGCCACTCCCTCACTCCCCCGCCCCATTCCCAGTGGGATGGGGAGGAGAATCGGGAAAAAAAGGTAAAACTCATGGGTTGAGATAAGAACGGTTTAATAACTAAAGTAAAATATAATACTAACAATAATAATAATGAAGTTTAATAATAATAATAATTGTAATGAAAAGGAATATAACAAAAAAAAGAAGAGGGAAAAAAGAAAAAGGGGAAAAAAACCCCAGTGATGCACAATGCAATTGCTCACCAGAATTGGTGAGCAATTTTTGTCCAAAACCAAAACATTTAGCGGCCCCTAGTGTTATAACCCCATGGGGTTAGCAATCAGTAGGGTTATGTGTCCCAACGGGTAACACCCCTTAGGATAATTGTACACTAGGGTTATGGGCATCTAGGGAAGGCGGCCAATAGCCTATGGGCCTCGAGGGTTAGTCACACCTATGGTTAGTGCTCCCCACAGTTATGGGCCAAAATGTTAACAAGCCCCAGGACTAGTGTGCCCTAGGATTATGAGCACCTAGACATAACTGTCCCTTGGGTTATGGGCTCCTAGGTTTAATTCCCCCAGGGCTACAGGCCCCTAGAGTAAGTGCCCCTTGGGTTATGGGCACTTACGGGTACTGGCCCCTAGGATAATGGACCCCTAGGGTTATAGGCCCCTAGGGCTTTTTGACACCTAGGTTTAGCACCTCCTACATCTAGCAATCCCTAGGGTTTTGGGCCCGTAGAGTTTGCGACCCTTAGAGTGAGAAGCCTCTAGGGTTAGTGTTCCCAAGGGTTATTGGCCCCTAGGATTATGTGCCCCTAGGCTTAGCCACCCCTAGTGTGTTGGGCCCCTACAGTTCTTGTCCTCCTAGGGTTTTGGGCCTCTAGATTTAGCAACCGCTAGGTTTATGGGCCCCTCAGGTTAGTGGCTGGTAGGATTAGCGCCCTCAAGAGTTATGGGTCCCTGGGGTTATCGATCATATGGTTATGGCCACCTAGGGCTAGTGTCCCCTTGGGTCATGACCCATTGGGTTATGGATGCCTAGTGTTAGCAACCCACAGGCTTATGGGCCCCTGGGGTTAGTGACCTCTAGGGTTATGGGCCCCTGGGTAAAGTGACCCCCAGCAAAAGCGCCTCCCTGGGTTATGCGTGCCTAGCATTATGGGCTCCTAAATTTAACATCTCCAAGGGTTATGGACCCTAGGTCTGTAGACATAGGTCTATGGACCCAGGTCTATGGACCCCTATGGTAAGAGTCCCTTAGGATTTACACCTTCTAGGCTTACGGGTCTCTAGGTTTAATGACCTCTAGGGTTATTGGCCTGTAGGTTTAGATGCCATTATGGTTATGGTCCCCTTGGATTAGCCTCCACACTGTGGTAAATGTCCCTGGTGTTATGGGCCCCTAGGGGTATGGTCCCCATAAAGTTATCGATCCGAAGGGGTAGCAAGCCTTAGAGTTATGGCCCTCTGGGGTTATGTGTCCCTAGGGTTCTTGACTCCGAAGCTTAGTGCCCCTAGTGTTAGCACCCCCAGGGCTAAGGGCCTTTAGGGTTATGATTCCCTCTGGTTACCAGCCCCTGGGTTACAGAGCTCCAAGGGTTATGGGTCCCTACGGTCATGGGCTGCTAGGGTTAGCAACCCTAGAATTAGTGACCCCTGGAGTTATTGGCCATTAGAATTAGTGCTCCTAAGGGTTAGCCCCCGCTAAGGTTGTCAGTCCCTTGGGTTTGCGACAGCTATGTGTAATGCTTCTAGGGTTCATGGCCACCAGGTTTACAGGCCCCTATTGTTTTTGGCCCCTCAGGTCAGCATCCCATAGGGTTAGCACCCCCTAGTTATAAAAGGGGGTTATAAAAGCGGCTATCAGGGCTCATAGGATTATATGCACTAAGATAAGCAATAGCTTATCAACCCACAGGATTACAGGCAAGATCATGTATGAGACACCTAGGGTTAGTGACCCCAGGGTTAGTGACCCCTAGGATTATGGCTCCTCAGAGTTATGGGCACTTAGGGTTAGCAGTCCCTAGGGTTTATGGGCCCCTGGGGTTATGGATCCCAAGGATTAGTGGCTTCTAAGGTCAGGAGCTCCTAGAGTTGGCACCCCCTAGTGCTACAGACCCCTATGGTATTTACCCCCTAGGGTTTGGGCCTCCAGTGTTACAGGCCCCTATGATAATGGGCCCCTAGGCTTAGCAACCCTTAGGGTTATGGGCTCCTACAACTGTCAACCCATAAGTTTATGGGTCTGGGAGGTAACCACCCCCTAGGGTCAGTTTCCAGTAAGGTTAAGTGCTCCTAGGGTTAGAGAACTGTAGGTTTATGGCGCCAATGGCTTAGTGCCTGCTAAAACTAGTGCCCCTGAGGGTCATGGATGCCTAGGGTTAGTGATTCCTAGGATTATGGCCACCTAGCGATATAGGTCCCCAAGGGCTGTTGGCCCCTAGGGTTTGCACCTCGTAGATTTATGGGCCACTTCAGCTATGGGCCCCCAAGGTTAGTACCCTCTTGGATTAGCAACCCTTAGCGTTAGCAACTCTTAGCATTGGTAACCCTTAGGTTTATGTGCCCTGGTGGATAGGACCTCCTTGGGCTATGGGTCCCTATGATTATAGGCCCTTAGGGTAATCTACCCTTAAGTTTATGGACCTCGAGGTTCAGTCCACCCTTAGGTTATGGGTCTGTAGCGTTATGGTCCACTAGAGTTTTCATTCCCTAGCGTTAGCACACCCTGGGCTTATGAGCCCCTAGAATTATAGCCCTTCAGGGTTAGAAACCCCTAGGGCTATGGACCCATAGTGTTATTGGCCCCTAGGATTAGTACCCCTTGGGGTTATAGGTTGCTAGGGTAATGGACCCTCAGGGTTAGTGTCCCCTATGTTTATCAGTCTTATGGGCAAAATGTTAGCAATCCCTCGGATTAGTTTCTCTAGGGTTATGGGCACCTAGAGTTATCTTTCGTTTGGGTTATGGGCCTCTAGGGTTATGATTGCCTAGTGTTAGCTACTTAGCGCCCCACTAAGTATTATTGGCCTCTAGGGTACTGGGGCCCTTGGGTTATGGGTAGCTAGGACTATGGGCCTGTAGGGCAGCACTTCCTAGGGTTAGCATCCCCCTAGAAATATGGATCTCCAGCATTAGTAAGCACTATGATAATGGGCCTCAAGGGTTACAGATCCCTAGTGTTCACAACCCGTAAGTTTATGGGACCCTAGGCTTACAGGTGTGCAAATCCTAGGGTTATGGACTACTAGGGTAATGGGCCCCTAGGGATGTGCACCCCTGTGGTTTGTCACCCCTTGGGTAAAGGGTCCCTAGGGTCAGTGCTGCTGTCGTGGTTTAACCCCAGCCAGCAACTAAGTACCACGCAGCCGCTTGCTCACTCTTCCTCCTTCCCAGTGGGATGGAGAGGAGAATCGAAAAAAAGTAAAACTCGTGGGTTGAGATAAGAACGGTTTAATAACTAAAGTAAAACAAAATCTAATACTAACAATAATAATAATAATAAAAATATAATAATAATAATAATAATAATAGTAATGAAAAGGAATATAACAAAAAAAGAAAAGAAAAAAAAAGAAATAAAACCCAAGAAAAAAACAGTGATGCACAATGCAATTGCTCACCACCAGCTGACTGATGCCCCAGCAGCGATCTGCCCCTCCCGGCCAGCTCCAGCCTGTTTATATACTGGGCGTGATGTTCCATGGTATAGAATATCCCTTTGGCTAGTTCAGGTCAGCTGTCCTGGCTGTGCTCCCTCCCAGCTTCTTGTGCACCTGCTTGCTGGAAGGGCATGGGAAACTGAAAATTCTTTAACTTAGTATAAGCGCTACTTAGCAACAACTAAAACATCAGTGTGTTATCAACAGTATTCTCACACTAAATCCAAAACACAGCACTGTACTAGGCACTAAGAAGAAAATTAACTCTATCCCAGCTGAAACCAGGACAGCTGCCTAGGGTTATTGGCCCCTAGGTTTAGCAGTAAGAGTCCTAGTAACACCTAGGTTCATGGGACATTCAGGTTGTCTCCCATTAGGACAAATTTATGGGCCCATAGAATTAGTGTCCCCCAGGGTTATTGCTCCCTGGGTTATTTATCCCTAGGGTTACCACCCCATAGGGTTATTGCAACCTTGGGTTAGCTCTGTCTCGTGTCATAGGAACCTAGGGCTATTGGCCCCTAAGATTAGCACTACAGAGACATAATGACCCCTAGGCTTATGGGGTCATAGATTTACAAGCCCCTAGGGTTACGGGCCCCTTGGGTTAGCCCCACCCGCCAGGGTTAACACCCCCTAAGGCTATGGGCCTCCAGGGCTAGTGAAGCCTAGGTTTAGCAATCCTTAGTATTAGAACCTATTAGGTTGATGGGCTCCTTGGTTTATGGGTCCCTACAGTTAGTGAACCCTAGGGGTTAGTGACCTTAGGTTATAAACCCCAAGGGGTAGCACCCTCTAGGCTTATGGACCGATAGGGTTATGGGCCCCTAAGGTTAGCACCAGGTATGCTAACTACCCCTACAGTACTGGGCCTACAGGGTTATATGTCCTTATGATTATGCACCCCTAGGTTTAGCTGTTCCCTAGGGTAAGTATGCCCCAGGGTTATGGGGCCATAGTGTTAGCACCCCCTAGGGTAATGGGTTTCAAGGTTTAATGATACCTCAGGTTAGTGGCCCCTAAGTTTAAGTGCCCCTGTTACCAAAGACTTAGACAATTTGATGAAGGGCCCCTTTGTGTAAACTTTGTACAGATAGAGCAAGCAGGCTTGCATACCAGAGATGAGCAAGTCTGCGTACCAAGGACAAGTAGGCCTACATACCAAAGATTAGCAAGTAACAATATGTGATAAAAGGGCAAGATGTTCGTCAATATCGGTATTGTACCCCCTGGCTCTGCTGACCGAATTACAAAATGAGCCAAACCCGGAGAAGTCCTTCGTAACTAGGGGAAAGGTAAAAGCGGCAGGGGGAAGCACGACCACCGACTCAATTCAAGACTGAAGAAACTTGCCCCCCCACACCCGTAAGGAGCATGTGTGCTAATCTACATCGCAAGCAGAGTCAATTTAAATATGACTGACCAGTAATGAATGAAATATTTATCACTAGCCAATGAGTGTAAACTTAGGTGTGTTTTTACTAATTGTTACTAATTAGATAACTGGATAAAAACCCTGTAATTTTTGTATGCGGCCTGCACGTTAGGTGGAGTGATCCCCTGTGCATCCAGCGCTGCAATAAAGAGAATGCCTGCTTCTTAATGCTACATTGGTGTTAAGAGGTTTATTCCCAATTTTGGTGACACCCCTAGGTGTAGGAATTGATTCACGGACTCTGGTGCGGGTAAAACCAAAGACCTTTATTGTTTACAAGTTCGTGCTTATATAGATTCATTAGCTGTCCACGCGCTCAGGCTTGTTCCTTGATTAGTTAATACTTCCTGTTCACGCGCCACAGCTAAACTTCTGATTGGTGCTGTCGAGCAAGACACACGTCTTCTGGCTTCGGTCTCATATCTGTGTTCCAAATTATTTCAGTCTTCAGCTTCTTTTCTGTGCACCTGCTTTATCACTTATTTACTCCCTCATTCTATGTCTTTCAAGGCTATGTTTAATTGTTCAAGGTCGCTCGCAACACTCCCTGCGAATCCCACAATTCCCCCTTTTTGTTTTTCTATCTAAAATGCAGTGTTTACCATCCTCTGCAGGGCCCTTTGCAGACAGGATAGCAAACACGGAATAATGAGCAGGAGGCCACAAATAGCACACAATAAAATTAGCCCAATCTTTATCAAACCCTTAAGCCAACCACTAATTCCCCAGTCACTAAAAAGACTTTCTATCCAACCCCATCCATCATCAACTTGCAGCTTTTTAACTCCCTCTTTCAATTGTTGAATGCTATGGTGAATAGATTCCGAGTGATCGGAGAGATTCATACAACACCTACTGTCAAGCTCTTCACACCCGTGCCCTTGTGCTAAAAGCAAAAAACCAATTGCTGCGCGATTTTGCAAGGTTGCATGTCTTACTGAATCAACATCTAAAAGCAAAGTACTCAAGGTCTGAGAAGTAGCATT
The DNA here is from genome assembly GCF_018139145.2 of Gymnogyps californianus. Lineage (NCBI taxonomy): Eukaryota > Metazoa > Chordata > Aves > Accipitriformes > Cathartidae > Gymnogyps > Gymnogyps californianus. The sequence goes on from NC_059481.1 coordinate 106,824, forward strand.
AGTCTGCACCCCAACTTATTTAGTGTGGCTAAGGCCTGCGAGGCTGACACCCCTGGCGCAGCTATAGAAGCCATAATAATGTTTTCACTGTTCCAAAATTCCACATCATCCCTGCACTCTGCCTTGAAGGCATGGGTCGATCGCTTGGAGCGCCAGTGATTAAAAATTATTGATGTATTTGGTGTTAGCAAAGTGAGCCTCCCCAAACTGCAAGGCCCTCCTTTTATATGAGATGGTATCCCTCCCCATGTGCGATCGCCACAGATAAAAAAGATCCCTGAGGGAAGTGCCAGAGGCGCGTTGCTAGATTTGGAAATATTCGGGCTAGTATAGTTGCACCAGGCTGTATTATTTCTATATATGGACAGAGACGAGTTAATATTTTGCGCCGTCGTTTGATTGCACCCTGAATAATTAAAATACAAACAGCTGTCCATTTTAACTGAACCCAGGAGTTCAAGTTCCTGCGGCTCCTGTGGTAATTGGGGTAAATGAGCACTCCACCCGTCCCAGTTGTCGACACAGGCGTTGAAACTGGAGCACAAATGCTGGGACTGGGTAGTGTTGGGCCAGGCATCTGCCGGGACTCCGACAAGACATGTTGAAAAAGGGTTCCCTGGAGATGCAATAGACAGGCAAATCAAATCTTGTCCTGTTAGATTCGCTAACATGACCCACACATTCGTCTTTGGTTGTGGTGGCACCCATATTGCTTGTATACACCCAATCAAACTTAAAAAGGTCGTTATCCTCTCCATTTTATATACCGGTCTGTATAACAACAAAAATAACGGATTGAATAGATCTCACGTATACTATTGATTCTCTTACAACGAATACACAATGGTGCTAAAGTATGATTCAGATAAATGTGCTGATTACCATTAAAATAAATCAAATACTTTCTACAAAAATATACAAAATGCAGTAATATATCCACAGCAGCGCTTACAGACTAGACATATTGACACCTGCAACCTAGCGAGGCCTGATACACCACTCCTTACTGTCCCAAGCAAATAATTTCTCATCAAAACAGTTTGCGCTGTCACTCAAAATGTCTTCTGATGTCTCAGCAGGCCCTTCAGGGTCTTTTGCGGTTGTCTGTTGTTTTCCTGGCGCCTGCAGCTTTGTGAGCGCTGGCTGTACACACCGAGCTGGAACCCAGTGGGGCCCATGATCTGTCAAAACACAAGCATACCCTCTTCCCCATGTTATTAATGTAAATGGACCTTCCCATTTACCATTTAGTAGGGATTTCACCATGACAGGTACATTTTTATCTCGTAATGTTTGCTGTGATGCTTCCCCTAAAGAGTGAAGATGGCAGAGCATCGCTGGTGTCTCAGTATGAGGGGTAAAGGACAGATGATTCAACACATATATTGCTTTTGCTAAGCGTGTTTGCGGGGAGTCTCCAACAGTTCCCCCTTTTTGTTTTAACAACATGGTTTTGAGCACACGGTGTGTGCGCTCAGTGATGGCTTGCCCAGTAGGAGAGTGTGGGATACCAGTGAGGTGTTGCACTCCCCAGCGCTGAAAAAAACTTTGAGTGGGCTGGCTGATATAGCCAGGACCATTATCCGTTTTTATCTGTCGGGGGATGCCTAGAACCGCGAAGGCACCCTGAAAGTGGGTTTGGATGTGGCGGCTGATTTCTCCAGTGGCGGCAGAAGTCCATATCGCATGGGAAAAGGTGTCCACGGAGACATGGACATACTTTAAACGACCAAATTCGGTAACATGTGTGACATCTGTCTGCCATAGTTGTAGCGCCTGTAAACCCCGCGGATTAATAGCAGGTGGGGGACCACTGGCAAATTGTTGACAATCTGGACATGCCTGTACAATCGTATGGGCATCGGAGAGGGTCAAATGGAACTGCTTGCGCAGGACCCGTGCACTTTGGTGAAAAAAAGAATGCGACATGCGTGCCTGCTGAAACATATCGGGTACGGGAGCAGCCCATACCGGCGTTGTCAGTCGGTCTGCTCTTTCATTACCTTCAGCCAAGAACCCTGGGAGATGTGTGTGGCTGCGGATATGGACAATATGATACGGTTCTGTTCTGTGATTAATATAATACAATAATAGTTTAAACATTTCAAATAATTTTTGATTCGAGATATGTTTAATGTAGGCGCGCTCAATGCGTTGAACCACTCCTACCACATACTGTGAATCTGATACAATATTAAGAGGCTCAGGCCACCTTTTGAAGGCTTGTATGACTACATGCAATTCCATGATTTGTGGCGAGCCCTGCATATAATATACTTCTTGCTGCCACTGGCCATTCTGTCTCCAAACTAACGCGGCCTTTCCTGTCTTCCCTGATCCGTCTGTAAAAACTGTAACACCATGCACTGGTTGAGGTTGGATAAGTGGCCTATCCACTATACCAACTTCCTGTAGGAGGGAAAATAGCTTGTGAGGCGGCAAATGCACTACAAGTTTGCCTGGATATCCTTCCAGAGCTATCTGTAACGACACATTATGCTGTAAACACCAGTCCAAATATTCCTGTGTCAAGGGTATGCTGATGATTGCGGGCTCACTTCCTGCTAATTCACATATGCGCGTCCTACACCGTTGTATCAACAGAGCGATCAACTCAATTCTGCTGGTGATGGTTTTCTTCAGCTGGTAAGGTAGGAAAACCCACTCCAGAATGACTAAAGGGTCTGCAAGGGTGGCAACCCATTGTCCAACGAGGGCGACAGGTTGTTGAGGTTGGTTACAGAGATACAAGCAGATGTCATGTTGTTCAACTAGACGGTGACTTTGTCTCCTTGTGAGCAAAACGTTAATGTTGTCAATCACCTTTCTGGCCTCTGGCGTTAACTGCCGAGGAGAAGTAATCAGTGAGTCGCTTCGCAATAAATCAAACAATGGCGCTAGCACTTGATTATCGATCCCTATGACTGTTCGTATCCAGTTAATTTTTCCTAACAATTTCTGCAAGTCATTAAGTGTCGAAATATTTGTTTGAAGTTGCACTGCCTGTGGCTGGATGGTACGCTCCGTAATTTTCCACCCTAAATACTTCCACGGTACTAGTTGCACCTTTTTTTCTGCTGTCTGTAAACCATATTTGTTCAAGCTGTTGATGACTTCCTGTATTGTCGAGGTTAAGTTTTCGGTGGGCTTTCCAGCTAATAAAATATCATCCATATAATGATAGCACACTAACTGCGGGTACTGCTGTCGAATTGGCGTCAGTGCAGTGGCAACATATTGCTGGCAAATGGTGGGTGAATTTTTCATTCCCTGTGGCAGTACTGTCCAATGATATCTTTGCATAGGTTCCTCACAGTTCTCCGTGGGTACTGAAAAGGCAAATCTAGATGTATCTTCCACTGCTAAGGGTATGGTAAAAAAAACCCAATCCTTTAAATCGATGATAATAATATTCCAATTCGTGGGGATCATTGCGGGAGATGGCATACTCGGTTGCAGTGAACCCATGTCTTCGATTACTGCATTGATTCGTCACAGATCATGTAGCAGACGCCAGTTCCCATTTTTCTTTTTAATGACAAACACTGGGGTGTTCCATGGGCTAGTCGTCGGACATTCACTGCTGCCGCAAAGGCCCCCAGCAAGGGCTTCAGTTTGGTGCGAGATAGAGCCAACTCTGTTGCAGACCTCGATCATCTGTATTATACCGGCCCCTTGTGGTAGGGTTTGTAATACTCATTTACAGTCTACATTAGCGTTTTCAACCGCTAGCTTAAGTAATAGGGCTTCCTTTGCCTCGGCGTTATCAATCTGCTTATCGAAAGTGTCTCTCAAGCGATCAATAAATTGCATGTAAGGCTCGCTTGTTTGTTGCATAATACGGGTAAATTTTTTTTTTTTTTTTTTCCTGGTGAATGATTTTTCTGCTTTCCCTGTCTCTGGTACTTTAACCATGGCTTGATAAGCTAATCGGGCAGTCAAACGTAAAATCGCGGGGTCAAGTCGTGCCTGTAATCGCGGATCGTCTAACGGCGGCTGCTCTAGCAGCTGGGGTAAGCCTGCTCCATGTAATGGATCATTCGGCTGCTTTTCTAAATTTGCAAGTGCTTCCTGGGCACACAGATCCTGCCACCGTTGTGCAAATAACAGTTTCTGTGTTGGTGTTAAAATCATGGTAGCTAATTGGCATATATCATAAGGAGTAAGTAATTGTCCTGTAAAAACATTTTCTAACAGACTCTGCGAAAAGTGGGCAGAAAGTCCATAGCTCACAACGGTTTTTTGCAACTCCTTGATTAAGTCCCAATGGAATGGTTGCCACTCATTTGGTCCTCGATCCCGCACCAAGACAGGAAAGGACCAACTCACTGCGTCAAGGTCGTCTGTCTTAATCACCTCCTCCCTTAGCCTTGCCCACCGATCTTTAGGATCAAAGTCCATGCCGTCCGATGTCGTCTCTTTCGGCAGGGCAGAAGGGATGGCTACAGGTGCTGGTGTAAAACCAGGCAATTGTCCAGATGCATCCACAAGCTTACACTGCTCACCCTCCGGAGTTACTGAGGCAGCCTGTAAATCTTGGGATTTAGGTCTGACAGTGGAAGCAGTTTTTTCTCTCCCTACACTCGCTGTCGTTTCTTCGGGGGGGGTCTGGGGAGCTATAGCACTCGTGGCGGCAGCGGCAGCTTTTTTATCTGCCTTAATCTGCCATAAATTATCTGTCACTACATGCCAAGTGGTCATAAATTGAGCTGCCGTAAGGTCACCTTCTGAGGCTGCTTCCCAGATTAGCGTGCCGGCTTTCTCCCAATTATCTACATCAAATACTTCATGCAACTGTGTGTGGGCTCCATGCGCTTTAAGCCACATTAACAACATTTTCATAGTCTGTTCCTCATATTTGATTCCCCGCTTAGCTAACAATTGCAATAACAGCCGTAAAATGGACGCTTCTTCTACAGACATGTGCGCCCCCATTTTAAAAAAAAGTAAAATGCTCCAGTTGCTCACCTTTATTTGGTGATTGAGACCCGGGTCATTCAGCTCCTCCGCTGAGGTATTCATCCAACTGGAGTCCCTACCGACGTACGTTCCACGCCTTAGTCTTGCCCCACGTTGGGCGCCATTTGTAGGAATTGATTCATGGACTCTGGTGTGGGTAAAACCAAAGACCTTTATTGTTTACAAGTTTGTGCTTATATAGATTCATTAGCTGTCCACGCGCTCAGGCTTGTTCCTTGATTAGTTAATACTTCCTGTTCACGCGCCACGGCTAAACTTCTGATTGGTGCTGTCGAGCAAGACACACGTCTTCTGGCTTCGGTCTCATATCTGTGTTCCAAATTATTTCAGTCTTCAGCTTCGTTTCTGTGCACCTGCTTTATCACTTATTTACTCCCTCATTCTATGTCTTTCAAGGCTATGTTTAATTGTTCAAGGTCGCTTGCAACTCTCGCTGCGAATCCCACACCTAGGGTTAGCAAATCCTAGGTTTATGGGACCTTCAAGTTGTCTCCCATTATGACAAAGTTATGGGCACCTAGGGTTAGTGATGCCTAGGGTTAGTGCCCTCCAGGTTTTTGGTCACCGAAGTTAATCCCTCCACCTTGATTTATGGGCCTCTAGGGTTAGGGGTGCCTATTTTTAGTGACCCTTAGGCTTATGGGCCCCTAAGGCTTGTAACCCTTTATGGTTATGGTTCTCTAGAGTTAACAACTCTTGGGTTGTGGGCCTGTACAGTTATTGTCCCCTAGGATTATGTGGTCGTAGGGTTATTGGCCCCTTGGGTTAGCATCCCCTAGGGTTATGGGCCTCTAGAGTAATAGGCTCCTATGGTTAGCACCATATAGGGCTAACAACTTGAGGGTTATGGGAGCATAGTGTTATATGCCTCTAAGGTTATGGGACCCTTGAATTATACGTCCCCTAGGTTTACACCTCCTAGGTTTATGGGCCCCTAGGGCTAGTGTTTTGTAGGATTATGGGCCCCTATGGTTACAGGACCTAGAGTTAGTGACCCCTACAAGTATGAGCCCCTAATGTTAATGGCCCCTACAGTTATGAATCCTAGTGTTAGGTTTATCAACCACTGGGGTTATAGTTCCCTATGATTAGCAAACTCTAGAGTTATGGATCCCTATGGTTACTGGACAGTAAGGTCATGAGCCCCCAGGATAGTGACACCTAAGGTTAGCACCCTGTAGGGTTTTGGGCCCCCTTGGGTTTTATGCCCCTAGGGTTGTGGGCCCTTGGTTTAGCAATTCCAAGTTTTTTGGGCCCCAAGGGTTATCTGCCCCTAGGATTAGTGATCCCTATGGTTATGGGCCCATAGGTTTAGGGACTGGTAGGGTTATTGGTTCCTAAGTTTAGCACCCCCTAGGCTTCTGGACTCCTTGGGTAAGTGTCCTCTAAGGTTATGGTCCACTAGGGTTAGCACCCCCTAGGCTTACTGCACCTTATATACGACCCGTAGGGTTATGGGCCCCTAGATTTACCAAGCCGTTGGATAAGCAACCATTGGGGTAATGAGCCAGTGGAACAATGGGCTCTGAATGTTAGTGACTGCTTCTGTTAGCACCTTTTTGGGGTATGGGCCCTCAGGGTCAGCGAGACCAGAGCCTCCAGGTGCCTTTGCTTTTCATACCAGGGCCTCCAAGTGCCCTTCTGTTCAACCCAAGGGCCCTGGATGTCTTTCTGTGCATCCCATGCTCCTCTGATTGCCTTTTCATGCACCCCAAGGTCTACAAGTGCCTTTCTATTCATACCAAAGGCTTCTGAGTGCATTTCGGTGTACCCCAGGGGCCTCCAAGTGCCTTTCTGTGTGCCCAAGGGGCCTCAGACTATGTTTCTGTGTAGCCCAGTCACCTCTGGGTGGCGTTCTGTGTAGCTCAGACATCTCTGAATGCCTTTCTGTGTTGCCTAGGGGTCTCTGAGACATTCTGTGAGGCTGAGGAGACTCTCAGCACTTTTCTGTCTGACCTAGGGCTTTCCAACTGCCTTTTTGTGTGCCCCATGGACCATCAAGGGCTTTTTTTTTCAAATCAAGGACCTCCAAGTGCTTTCCTGTGCACCTCAGAGGCCTCCAGGTGCCCATAGACCCCAGGAGCCTCAAAGGAGCTAAGGTCCCTAACCTTATGGTCCTATAACCCTTGCAGTGCCATAACCCTAAGTGCTGCTAACCAGAGGGACTCATACCCTGGAGGGCCATAACCCTAAGATTTGCATCAATAACTTAGGGGACATCGATAACCCTAGGGGCCCATAACACCTGGGGGTGCTTACCCTAGGGGGAGGCTAACCCAAGGGGACCATAACTGTAGGAGCACATAACCATACAGGCCAATAACCCTAGGGGTCATTAAGCCAACATGGTGCTAACCCTAGGGGACACTAATCATGAGGGTCGATAGGCCTAGGCATCATAATCCTTTGTGGCATTAACCATAGGGGCCCATAACCCTAGAGGCTGCTAAATCCAAGGGTCCATAAGAATGCAAGGAGGGGATGCTGTTGTGTGGCAGAGAAGTGACATGGAGTCACCTGGGCCGAAGGTGCTGAGCCAGAGCATGGCAGGGGCTGCTCCTCTGCACAACGACGCTAGTAGGGGTGACATGGGGGTGTCCTGACGTGCCATCCTGGTAGGAGAAGGAGGCCAAGCTGCTCAGGACCACAACTGCTTTGGGGCTGCCATGTCTTCCTCCTGGCATGAGCACGCTGAAGAGCAGCACCTCCTTGCTTTGCTAGGTGCATTGTCCTGCTCTCCTTGACAAACAGGCCTCCCTGGGTCCCATACTGCCTGTCTTCTCAATGTGGTTTTCTTCAGTCCTCCAGGCTGAGAGGGTCTTCCTCCACTGTGGCAAAGCGCTCTTCCTCCTCCTGAAGGAGCAGCTTCCCAAAGAGCTGTCTCTCACTGACCCTCATCATGGCATCCCGGGGCACTTCCCAGAGAAGGTTGCCCTTTTCCTTGCTCAGATGGACCTTAGCCTGACAGTTGGGCACAGGACAATGCCCCTTTCACACTGCCCTGGGACATTGTGGCTGTGTTGCTGGAGGGCAACACCATGACATGGAGACCTGGGGCCCCACCATAGCCCCCCCGCCATCCCTCTGCCCAGCATCAGTGTGAGGAGGAAGGTCTTTGGGGTGCTGGCCCCGATGCAGTCCCTGTGTCCAGGGGACTGGGGGAACTGTCCCTGCCCTTGGTGGCCATGTATTGGGCACAGCTGGGAAAGCCTGCTGGGCTCCCTGCCCTGTGACCATGTGTTCCAGGGTCCCTCCATCACCACAGAATAGGCAAGAGTCAGGTCACAGCCTTCCAGTTGGGAAGTGGATTCTCCTGCTGCCCTACATGCAGTCAGGTGGCAGAGCAGACCTGGGGCAGTGTCAGGAGCAGGGCACTGGCGACCATTGGGAGAGGTGGGGCTGGAGTGGGGGAAAATCTGGTTTTGGGCACCAGACCATGGCCCTTGGCATGTGTGTGGGACTGTCTGTCTCCACTCTCCCCACACCCCACCTGACAGCATCAATTCCAGGGTCCTGGCCTGCCTTGTCAGGTACAGGACAGCCTGAGGCCCAAGAAATAAGGGATGTCTCTTCTAAAGACATGTTCATGGTAAGCACCAACCCTGGAAGGTGACATGGTGGTTACAGTGGCTCTCAGCAGCAATACCATGAACTGAGATTGCCACTGCCAGGCCTTGAGACATGTGGCTTGAATCCCATGTGCCTAGGATTTTCCAAAAGGTACCTAAAGCACAGCTCTTCCACAGATTGATAAGCACAGGATTACTGACTGACAAGTTTGGATCAAGTTTGCTGAAGACCATGAGCTCCTGTAGTAAGGGGATGTGCAGATATGTGCAGCTGCCTGTGTGGATTAGAACACAAGGACACTGGACCCATGGCAATCTAACAGCTGTGCAGGTGACCACAGCTCCAGAAGCTGTTGTCCCAATACACTTGGGAATACATGGATGAGGAGGTTCACCTGGCTGATGGAGAAAGCCTTTGTGAATCCCACCACTTTGTTGGTTTTTTTGTTTGATAGTGTCAGTCACAGGAAGGAGCAGTGAGCGAGGCCTTGTAAGTGCAAGAGCCTGTATACTTGGTGGAGCTTGATTCTGTAGGGATATTCCAGTTTCCACAGGCTCTTGAGCAGTTTTGGGAATTGTAGGGCTAGGCACGGTTTACTGCAGTCAGCCTCTGCACTAAGCCTAGTGGCTAGCTCCCCTCCCAGCTCTGCAGCAGTGTTCTGAGGTCTTGGCTGTACACCAAGATGCTTCTCTTCTTGTGTCCATGTTGTCTTGTGCAGCAGCTGTTTGCAAAACACTCCAACAGCTGGACAAGCACCTTCATATTTACCACAGGACGCACAATGTACAAAAGCAAGGCCAAGAAAGACTTCTGATCTGGACATAATTGCACCAAGCACTGTCTGTGAGGAGGACTTTTCACAGTTCATAGGTTAGTTGTGATTCTGAATAAATGCGTGAGTTGCTCCAACAGAAGGAAATCATCATATCTCCTCCCCGAGAGGGCAGTTCCACATTGTTTGGAGGTTCGAGCTGCAGCAAAACTGTACCAGCCCAGGTATGAGTGTATTTGAAGCCAGCTTCAAGATCAAACAGATGTGCCTCACAGCCTTCTTAGTTTAAAAGGTATGTGAGCTTTAGCTTTCTTGGGTTTAGATTCCATACCTTTCTATTTTATTGAAATCATTGTTTTAACCTTGTGGGTTTAGAGTGGGAAACTGAACCACAGATTCCCATTTTCTAGACAGTTGTTATGTAATTAGTGCTAAACCTTAGTGCACTGCTTGTATTGCGTTTCAGCAACTATCACTTTTGGGAGCCAACAATATGCTTACCCAGACCAAGGGCCTTAAAGAGAATATTACTCTCATCTGAAAAGAGCTGTTACTCGGAAAAAAAACCAAAAAAACCCCCAACACAACCCTGAACAAGACTAGCTCAATAAAACCCCCCAAAAAACAAACCCAGGTAAGAGGAAGTGCACTTGTTGATTGATAGCAATAAAAACAATGTTCTGATTACTTTCATTTTCCTGGGGCTGGGTTAGTCGGGTTCCAGCTTCAGGAGATAAAGTCCATAGTTGAGCAATACTGGCAAAAAGAAGCTTTTTTTTCCCCCTGTGAACAGGCCATTGATGATCGCATCACAATCCTGATGATCTAAAGTTTCCATTTTCATAGAATCATACAATCATACAATCAAAGATTCATAGAATCTTAGAATGGTTTGGGTTGGAAGGGTCTGTCAAAGATAATCTAGTTCCACCCCACTGCCATGAGCAGGACATATTTCACTAGATCAAGTTTTTCAAAGCCCCATCCAACCTGACCTTGAATGCTTCCAATGATGAGGCATCCACAAATTCTCTGGGCAACCTGTTCCAGTGTCTCATCACCCTCATCGTAAAACATTTCTTCCTTATGGCCAATCTAAATCTACCCTCTTTCAGTTTAAAACCATTGCCCCTTGTCTTGTCACTACAGGCCCTGGTAAAAAAATTTTCTCCATCTTTCTTACAAGCCTCCTTTAAGTATTAAAATACCGCAGTAAGGTGTCCCTGGTGCCTTCTCTTCTCCAGTCTGAACAACCCCAACTCTCTCAGCCTTTCTTCATAGAAGAGGTGTTCCAGCCCTCTGACCATTTTTGTGGCCTCCTCTGGATCCCCTCTAACAGGTACACATCTTTCTTATGCTGGGGACCCCAGAGCTGGATGCAGTGCTCCAGGCAGAGTCTCACAAGAGCAGAGAGAATCACCTCCCTCGACCTGCTGTCCCTGCTTCTGTTTATGCAGCCCAGCATACAATTGGCTTTTTCGCCTGCAAGTGCACATGGCCGGCTCATGTCCAATTTTTCACCCACCAGTATCCCCAAGTCCTTTTCCGCTGGTCTGCTCTCAATCCTTTCATCCCCCAGTCTGTATTGATTCTGGGGATTGCCCCAACACAGGCACAGGACCTTGCACATAGTCGTGTTGAACTTGTTCACATGGGCCCGCTTCTCAAGCCCGTCAAGGTCCCTTCAGCTTGGTGTTATCTGCAATCTGCACCATTCAGTTTGGTGTCATCTACAAACTTGCTGAGGGTGCATTCAATTACACTATGTCAATGATGAAGATATTAAATACTATCATCACTTGGACATTGAGCCATTGACTGTAACTCTTTGGACGCAGCCATCCAGCCAGTTCCTTATCCATCTAACAGTCCATCCACCAAACTCATATCTCCTCAATTTAGCAGCCAGAACATTGTGGGGGACCGTATCTTTGTCCAAACCTTCAAAATTTCCACTGGAAAGATTTGGATTAGGCTAACTCAGCATCCTGTAAACAGAGATAAAAAATAGCAAACTCAGAGGCAAAACTTCAAAACAAAGCTCTGCTTCCTCCTTCCCTTCTCTGCCACACCTTGCGATCATACCACTGTTTGGAAAGAGCTAGAACAATTATTATTCTACCAAGGATGGGAAGGTGGTAAAGGATGTGGGCAAAACAGTGGTGTGCTTTGGAAAATTCAGCAAAACTGCTTCTCTTACCCACACCAGATGAAGGTATGCCTCTGAAGAAACATGCCAAACCGATGCCATGTCTGTTTTGATATGGAATTAACATGACTGGGGTGGCTGCCTGCAAACAGGTAAAACCACAGCATTCCAGGACGAAGGCTCATAGTTGAGATCAGCAGGATACGCTGCAGTTCTGTGCTTATGACCTAAGGATCACTGGGGCTGGTCATGGCCCCTGGTGTGCAGAGGAGTAAAGCAAATGCAGAGAAAACCTGCCTGCCCTTTTCTTTCCAACATAGATGATGAGGAACTTGGGTGCAGGAAATTTTAGATAACTGCTAGAGAGATGAGATGGAGAAGGTGTCAGGGAGTGGAGCCAAGGGTGTGGAAGAATACAAGTGGAATCATTGCCCTGGAATAGCTGAGGACAGCTTTAGAGGAGAGGGAATACTACAAATTGGTACTGGCCCATGATGCCTTCCAACAGGGTCCAGCAGGATCCACTGATAACCCCATGGTATGCTCCAGCATAGCCCAAGAGAAATGAGTTCCCTACTATCCCTTGTGTTGGATGTTGTTTTGCAGAGAGTTAAGGCAAACTTTCTATGAGGGCCAGTGCCAGAGAAGCCCTGGGCTGGATGTTTACACTGACCAGCTCAGGTATGGACTTTCCTCATTTCTTCTGTTCTCTCAGGCGTTCTCCAAAATGCCAAACAGCATCATCAGGGAGGAGTATGTGAAGTCAGGACTGCTGAAGATGCACAAGCATGTTGCTGGCTGTAGCTGCAGTCTCACTTGTCTCCATTTGTTTTCTGGTGTTGAATGATAGGTGAGTGAGGGACAGGGTGGAGGAACTGTGTCCCCTCAGTCCTGGGAAGGAAGTGGGAACACAGAGGGTCGCTCCAGGAGGCCTCCAGGGGAGGAATCAATAGGGTAGGAGTGGAAATATCTCAGGGTGGGAGTGGTTGCTGGCAGGGCCATGAGATGGACAAGGGGAGACACTGGGGATACGGGATTGCTGGGGTGGAGTGATGGAGGGAAGCTGTGTGAGGACATGGTATTCTGGCTCAGTTTAATCCTTTGGGTTTTTTTGCAGACCTGACATCAAGATTCCAGAAGCAGAAATATGTCAAGGACTGTTGAGCAACGTAACACAACCTCAGAAGTGAGAGCCACGGCCACAAGTGTGCTGGGCAGTGGCAGAGAGGCAACTGGCTAAACTGGGTCACCTGGTAGCCTCCATGAAGGTCCAGGGGTAGGAAGGGATGCAACAGAGAGTCATTTGTTTGCAGTAAGTCTTTGTGAGAGCATTCAAGTCGCTTACCAGCTCTTTCTGCCCCAGGGTGAATGGGGTCTGGAGCCTGAGACACGTGAAGTTAATGCAGAGCTGCCACTGGAAGTTCAATGCTACTGCCTTGGCCCAGTACAGATAATGCCCACCAGTCACAGGGAAAAACTACTCAGTTCACCTACTTCCAATAAAATCACGACCAAAGTGGTTTATTAATTTATCGATAACACAGGCTTAACCCACAATGGGTGAACTAGATGTTCAGGATCAAATATCAATAACAAAGCAGATAAACCAAAATGTTAGACACTTACAAAATGTCAATATACAACTACAAATTTCTAAACACCCTTTTACAAATAAGCCCAAGGAGTTCTAATCACACACAGCCACACACACTGACACAGTTACACACACACGCTCCCTCTCACAGGATGTGCGTGTGCTCTAGATTTGTGGGAACTCCCTTTGCTCTCTACGACTTGGTGATCCACAAGCCTGTGAAGAAGTACCCCATGAATCCACATATGCACACCACCCATGCTGTGGGTCCCTGCTTGCCGCACCCCGTACTGACAGCCCACTGGCTGGATGCAGACTCTGCACAGCATCTGACAGGGAGGCTGTTCTGCCTGGCCTTGGCAGAGCTTGTGATGCTGGTGCGGCAACTTTTGGCAGGGTCAGATCAAGTTTTGACTGCTGCTCTTTCTACTCCATAGTCATTCACCCCTCATGAAATTGTTCATGTTCCTTTCATACTTTGTTTCAGGTGACTCTTTCTTTATTCCAAGAGCCTCTTGGTCATCTTCCTCTTTCACATGATGAGTTTTGCATGAATGCCTGCCCAGGTTTGTTTGTTGGATTGATCCTCACACACACTGTCTACACTCACAATCATATCTAAAGAGATGTTGTTCTCCAGGCCATATTGTAAGGGTGGGACATGCAGGCACACCCTCACCCACCATCCTTGCATAACACCTGTTTGCGTTGTCCTGCTGCATCCTATATGCTGGCCTTTGATCTTGCACGTTGGTGAGCTTATGAGGGGAGGGATGAAGGCACACATGGGTCAGAGGTGAAGCTGAGGCTGAAGCAAGCAGGAAGGGCTTTGGAGTAGTGGCTAGGCTAAAGAGTGGAGAACAGATAGAAAATGTCTGGAAATGCGTGTGTGTGGATGAGGAAGAAGAAAATGAAGCATGTGTGGAGATAGATGAAGAGAGAGTGCATGACAAAGGCTGTTCTAACTTGACACGATGCCTTCTTTGTGTTCCCTGTGCTTTCCCAAGTCATCAGACTCATTTCACTGATTCTTTTATTTAGTTATCTTATCAGCATTAGGCATAAAACATTAAGTTCTGCATATTTGTCAGAGCTATGCAGTTAATGTTCATTCATGCCTTTGAAGATCAGAGTTAATCAGCCAGTCCTCACAGTCTGGTGGATTGCCAGCTGAGCCAGTGACTGGATGTGGATCACAGGCTGGAAGGATTGGTTGGATGCGTCAGTGCCCATGAGACATGGAGCAGTGTCTCTCTCCCCAGCACATGAATGAACACCAAATCCCTCCTACGCTGTGGCTGGCTGCCAGCTGACTTAGGCAGTTGTTATATATTAGCATATATATATATACTCCTCTATATTTAGGGAGTAGCCAGTATGGATTTACAAAGGAGGAAATCATGCCTTATGTGGCTGATGATAGCCTTCTGCAAGGACATGACTGCCTTGGTGGATCAGGGGAGTGAGGTGGATATTGTTTATCATGCCTTTAGGAAGGGTTTCAGCACTGTCTCCTATAACATCTTCACTGATGAATTGATGAAGTACAGGCGAGACCAGCGGACAGTGAGGTGGAGCGCAAAGTGGCTGAATGGCCAAGCTTACAATACTGTGATCAGTGGCATGAAGCCCAGCTGCAGGCCAGTCACCAGTCAGCAGTGGTGTACCTGATACTGACGCCAGTACTATTTGTGACGTCTCCATGAATGATCTGCATGATCGGACAGGGTGCAGCCACAGCAAGTTTGCAGATGATACACAGCTGGAAGGATTGGTTGATACATCGGAGAAGTTTTGCTGCTGTTCACATGGACCTGCTGCCACCCAGAAGGATCTCGACAGGCTGGAGAAATGAGCTGAGAGGAACCTTATGAAATTCACCCATGGGAAATGCAAAGTCCTGCACCTAGGGAGGTAAGTTTTTTGAGACGGTAACAATTAATAGCTCAAGGATGCCAGAGAAAACCCACTGGCTTGAAGAGCCATAAAATATTAAGAGAAAAGGGTGAAGAAAACAGGAATCTTTCTCTCCACAAGAGCTGGAGGCTGACTTTTCTCCATCTGACTGACAAAGAATTTGGTTGTCTTACTGGGGCAGTGACCATATCAATGCTTAGCCTCATTACTTTTTGCTATCCAGTGAGTGCAATAGCCAAAAGGTAATTTCTGTGTACACACCAGTTGTCCACATCCTCCCTGCAGCATCTCTTCATGCACAGTAAAAGTCAACCAAAAAAAGACCTTGAAAGAAATGGTCATAATGGAGCAAATCCAAAGCAGGCGTGATTGCGTCCTGATTCTTATGCCTGTTTGAGGGACAGAGGGAATGAGTTGTGGGAAAGGTGTTACAGAAACACAGAATCCCATCAGTGGGAAGGGACCTCTGCAAGTCTCTGGTGCAACCCCTTGCTTGAAGCAAGAAAGTGGATTATTGGTAGAGAGATCATTCAGAACTATCAGTTCCCACCAATATTACTGCATTAAGTTTTGGACCCTCATGGGATTCTCTAAAGAAATTATAACATACATTTTCTATACTGTATTGCATATACACATAGTGCACACATGTATATGTTACCTTATATTATTGAAGTATCTTACAGCACGCTGAAAAGGCCTCTCAGCTAAACAGTTACTGACAAAAGAGACAGAGCAGCAGCAGGGTCCAGAATCATTCCACTTACACCTGACATCTTTCAAACTCCCAGCTCTGTCTGGTTCCAGACTTCCAGTGTCTCCATTTTATACAGCTGTTTCCAATCCACAATAGTAATGTTAGTACAATCATTGACGAGTTTTACTTAGTGGCACAGGGTCTCCCTCAGTAGCTCTCCCTGCTGAGCTGCAAGGACTCCCTTTGCCATGTGCTCAGCTTTTGTCTCCGAGTTGCCATCTCGAGGCTGGGGCAACACAGCTTGCTCAGCTGCAGAAAATGCCTGGCTTTTTGTGAGCAGGTCCAGGGACAGTAGCTGCAAGGCTGGTGATGCTGCAGGCAGCTACGATGTGGGCTTTTCTGGAGCAGTCCCTTTTGGCTTAGAGGGTGACCAGTGAAGCTGGAGAGCAGCACATTTGTGGCACTTGCGGCTTGCTGAAGCAAAAGGCAGGCACTGGACTGGTGGGGAATGCTGAGAAGGAACAAAAGTGGCTGCATGGTGATTTGGGAGCAACTGTAGGCATTCCTCCTGCAAACACCTAGGTGAGATTCTCCACGGGCCCATCAAGGTGGTGAGACATCATGCAGGAGGTGAGCTGAACCCCTGCCTTCTTATGCCTGTGCTACCTCTGAAATGAGAGTGGGACCAGCACTGTCATCCAGAGGTTTATTTCAAGGTGGAAGGGTGCAGACTACATGTAATAAGACGGCATTTGTTCTTGAGTTTTCACCGTGCATTCGTTAACTATTCCATGTTTGATACCCCAAAGAATGCTGGAACAAGACTAGACTGTCAAATCTCTTCAGCTTGTATCTCATTATCTTGGTTATCAGAACATGCAGTTATGGAGGAGTAGAACAAGGCACCTTGGACATGTCAATGCATGCATTGCCATCAGCTGTTTGGGCAGGAGCAGAATTTATTATTTTGTCTCCCTGCCTTTTCCTTGAGATTTTACACAGCCATGAATTTGCCGGACTATCCCTGCCCACCCCAAACATTGGCATCTCCTTCCCTGAGCCAACCCGCTGAGCAGGGCCACTCTGTCCTGCCAGGAGCAGCTCTGGGCCGAGCAGCAGATTCCACTACGGCCCATGCCTCCCCTCGGCCTCCTGGTTCCCCATCCTTTGGGAGTGGAAGCTGCTTTTCCTCCTTTTCAGGTGCCATTCCTTGCAACAAACCCAGCAACCCCATAAACTTTGAAGAGAGTAAGGACCTAGATTATTTCACTTATTGGCCTGAAAGTGAAATGTGGAAAGAGCGAGTCTTTGTCTATCTTACCCAGCCAAGAGCATTCTGTAAAAATGTGGGTGGCAGGTGAGCTGGGGAACGGAGGTGCCATGTGCCCCAGGAGGGCAGCTCTCACCATGTCTGGCTCCGACTCATCTGTCAGCCCAGGTGTGCTGGACAAAGGAAAAACGGCATCCCCCCCCGGATTTTCCATCTGTGGGTCCTTTGTGGGGGGTTTGTCCCTGCGCAGGGCTTCAAGTACAGATTATTACGGTTTCAGTCATGTTTTCCAGAAGACTCTGCTGCCCCATTGGCACCTCAGTGGAGAACTGGACTGGGAGTTGGATAAGGGCAATCAAAGTCTCTTTTTGGGGTCAAGGACAAAAAGTTTCTGAATCCTTTGGCCCCTCTCAGAGTTGTCATTTTCCCACTGCCTCTAAGGCTAACACAAAGGCAACAGTTCCCATGCATGACAATTCAACCCTCTGGAGAAATCAGTGGGAAAGAGCCCATTTCCAGAAACAGGACTGCTGGGGAAAGGTCCTGCTATGAAATGTCATGACTTCAAGAGCGGTTGTGGTCTGAATGCTCAGTCCATGTTTAACATGGTGGTGTGGGCAAGGGATGTACTGCTTCTGTGTAGTGGTTGCTCATTGCACATGGATTTGCATCCCACCCTCACTGGTGGCTGATGTGTTTGCTTCTCAGAACCAAAGGCGAAGCTGTGATTTGGAGGAGATGACATCTTGGTGTTTTCTTGGAGCTTCACAAAGTGTGTTTCAAGCTGGCCAGCAAACTGTGCCCATCTGGATAGATGTGGTGCGCACCCCACACCAACCCCAGCTTCACAATGACTCCCAGGGAGGCACCTACCTGGGCAGGGAGCTTCAAAGTGCCGATGACTGGGACATGCCCCTTGCCATGGGATGTGCCCTCTGGTCCTTTGGGAGGAAAGATCTTGCTGCCAAGATGAACAGCATTGGGTACATACTCCCCACTCAGGCAATGGTGGGGGGATTATGGAGATGTTTAGAAACCTGCTATTACGCAGACCCTGCCAGAAATCAGTCCAGGTGTGGGTAGCCCCTTGCCCAGCCCTGGGTAGGGACTCCCAGTGGGACAGTGGGTCTTTCTCTCCCTGAGTCAGTTCCCCTGCAGTCTTTCCTGGCCATCAACTTGCTGGCTGGAGTGGTACTGGGGTTGATGATCGAAAGGCATATCCGAGTGAGTCCCCCAGGCTGAGCCCCTGGCCTGGAAAGAGGCAGACCTGAGAAAGGGGGGATGTGCTGGCCACAGCAGGAGCTGGGAAGAGGCCCGACAGCACTTGCTGAGGGGATGTTTGAGCTGGCCTTCTCCAGTGGGGAGATGAAGCATTGCAGTGGTGGGAAGGAGCTGCGGAGGTCAGCAGGACAGTCAGCTGTGTGCTGGGTGAGAAGGTGATCACTGGGGGACAGGGACATAGGGAAAGGTGTGGAGAATGTTAGAGGGCAGTTTCTTGAGGAGCTCACCTTTCATGTGGGACAGTTGGGTCTAGGGCCCAGCTGTGCCGCCTTTGATTTGCTGCAGGTAAGATAGAAGAGACAAAATAAAAGGCCACACAAGTCGCACAAGCCACAAAAACTCATCTGGCGACAGCGTCACTAGTGGGGGCTTCCGACACCAGGAGTGGGACCCGGGCTGCCTGGGTAAGAAACAGGAATCCTCACTGCTGGACCCCATGGGAAGGGATAAGGGATGCCAGGAGGGATGCGGGAAGTCCACCTTCCAGGGGTGCCCTGCCTGCCTCTTGCCTACCTTGAAATCCTCCTGGGCCACCAGTGGTCATGGGGCCCTGGGTATGAGGCAGGACTTAGAGCTGGGGTAAGGGAGTGCCCAGGGAAGGTGCAGAGCTGTGTGAGGAGGTGCTTTTCTTCATGGCTGCCCAGGTTTTGGGCTCTGGTTTACAAAGCCAGTGCTCTAAGCACTGAGCTACAAGGCCCACTCATGTAGTGAACTAGGGGTGGTGTTGGGGGGGTGGTGTAGACAGCAATCTCAGAGTCAGTATTGCTTTTCATTTCCTGCCTCCTCTGCATTCATTGCAGTGGGGGCCATGGACACTTCCATAGGCTCTTCAGGGGGCTGTTGGAGTTTATTCAGTCACAAAGAAGGAAGTAATGTTCGGGGTGGGCTGTGGGGAGGAAACATTGAGACCATCCCCATGGGGCCCTGTTTTACCTTTCCTTCCCTGGTGGCTGAGAGCCACTAGGCTCTGGCTCACAGTGGAGACCCAGGCAGTGTTACTGCAAGCCCTGCACCACCAAAAAGGGACCATCTTGGCAATGGTGTCCTTGGCTCCTCTGCTAGGGAGCCATGCATGTGCAAGCAGAGCAGGGGATGTGTCCTTGGACTGGGGCAGATCCTGAGCAGGAACCACATGGTTAGGCTCTCCTGTGGTGCAACCATGGAGGATGGTCACAGGAGCACAGCATGAACTGAACCCTGCTTTCCTTGTGCCCATGTTCATCCCCATCCCTGGGGCTCCTTGGGCAGGGTCTGGCTCCTGTGGTGAAGAGCTGCTGGGCTGCTCAACCCAGAACCCAGCCATCGGTCACACCATGCATCTTCACATAGCCATGGCCAATCTTGAGGTTAGATTGCACTGCTTTTAGTTTTCACAGCTCAGGGTGGTCAGAGCATGGACATGGGAGGCTGAACCCAGGCCCTTATACCTGCAGGGCAGATACTCCAGCTTTGAGGTACCTGCCCAAAAGCAAGCAGTCTCTCTCATCCTGGGCCCCATGCACACACAGCCCTGCTGAACTCTGCCGAGCCCTAGGGCTGGGGAGGAGATGAGCCTGAGCCCTCCAGGCTGAACAACATCCGTACTTCTGCTTCATGTCTGCATCAGTCTGGGGTCCTGCTTCGTCTCCACTGTCCCTTCCCAGCTCTAAAGTCCCTGCACAGCCCTTCACCAGAAGTCCGCAGCACAGGACCTTTGCAGGAAGTGGAGGCAGGAAAGTTTCCAGGCACAGGGATTCCCTGTGAATGCAGGCAGCTCACTAAAAATAGAGACATTAAAGACAAGAAGGGAGAGAAGACAAGGAAAGGCAAAACAGTAATTTTAAGCAAACTGACCCAATGTGTTAAAATGCAAAAGGGAAAAACAGGAAAAGGGTGCAAATCTGTGGTCTGAGTACTGCAGGTCTAGCAGAAGTGTCCAGTCTGCATTTGCTTTACTGCTTGACACCTTTCCCACTTCAGAAGAGGCACCTGAGGATCACAGGTGTTGGCCCAGGAAGGAGCAGGGGTGGAATGTTTTTCTGGGCTCAGCCTTAAAACCCGTGGGCCCCTCAATCTGTAAAAGAAGGAATGGGTCACAAATGATGCTCCAGAAGGCAGGAAGGTAATTTGAATGTCCAGTACTGTGCGAATGCGAGACCCTACTCAGACCCCTGTGTAAGGGGTCCCACCTCCTGTGGGCACTGTGGCTCTGCTGGTCAAAGCATCTGCCAAATAAACAGGGGATCCCACGAGTGGCACCTGCATTGTGGGCACTCTTGTAAAACTGCATTTTTTGCAGCGACTGTCATTGAAGATGCACTTTTACCTTCACCTGGTCTTGAAACAGGACTTTGTACCAGAGACCAGACCTGATGATGATTGTATACCCACTGCACACCCTCTTCTTCTTGCCCCAGCTGTGCTGCTGAAGGAAACTCCCCATCTCCTGTAGCCAAGTGCCCCCTTGGAGTCTCTGCCTCCTAGAGACAAAAAATCCCTGGAGAAAAAGCTCACAATTGAACAAGAAGAGTGCCCAGTTTCACTTGCCCTTATCTTCACCATACCCAAGTATCAGCAAGAATCATAGAATCATTTAGGTTGGAAAAGACCTTTAATATCATCGAGTCCAAACGTTAACCTAACACTGCCAAGTCCAACACTAAACCATGTCATCTACAGGCCTTTTAAATACTTCCAGGGATGGTGACCTCTCCACTTCCCTGGGCAGCCTGTTCCAATCCTTGATAACCCTTTCAGTGAAGAAATTTTTCCTAATAAACAGTCTAAACCTCCCCTAGTGCAACCTGAGGCCACTTCCTCTTGTCGTATTGCTTGTTACTTGGGAGAAGAAACCGACACCCACCTCGCTACAACCTCCTTTCAGGTAGTTGTAGAGAGCAGTAAGATCTCCCCTGAGCCTCCTTTTCTCCAGGCTAAACAACGCCGGTTCCCTCAGCTGCTCCTCATAAGACTTGTGCTCTAGTTCCTTCACCAGCTTCACTGCTCTGCTTTGGACATGCTCCAGCACCTCAATTAGTATTATTAACAAGAAGTTAATAGCACTGAAATCCTCACTAGGAATTCAGAACTAATGCCACCAGAGTGTGTTCAAGGTCTTGCTGCATGGTGACTGCTACAGCCCTGGGGGCTCTGGCCTAGGAGGATCAAACCCTGAAATCTTGCTGGTTTGGAAAGCTAAGGTGGCCCTCCTGATGCACAGAGCTGTGTTTGTCGGGAACGCATCTCCCTTCCCTGCAAGGTTGCCATGGCCCTGTTACTTCACCCTCTCAGATCCCTTTTCCTCTGCTGAGGCAGTGCCAAGCTCAGAAGAGCAGAGATACCACCCTCAAGCAGCTCTTCTCTAGGATCTTCTGGTCCCAGAGGACCTGCTCCTGGCCTCTCCCTGCCAATAGCCCCTCTCCGCTTGCCAACACTAACTCTACAGCAAGGTCCACAGCTGAGGGCCCTGTGTCCTGCTTTTGGCTGGGACAGCATTAACTCTCTTCTTAGTAGCTGGTACAGTGCCCTGTTTTGGATTTAGGGTGAGAAGACTGTTGATGATAACACGCTGATGGTTTAGTTGTTGCTAAGTAGTGCTTATACTAAGCTAAAGAATTTTCAGTTTCCCATGCCCTTCCAGCAAGCAGGTGCACAAGAAGCTGGGAGGGAGCACAGCCAGGACAGCTGACCTGAACTAGCCAAAGGGCTATTCCATACCATGGAACGTCATGCCCAGTATATAAACAGGGGGGAGTTTGCTGGAGGGGTGGATCGCTGCTCTGGCATCAGCCAGCGGGTGGTGAGCGGTTGCATTCATTGGGCATCACTGGCTTTTTTCCTTTTTTTTTCCTCTTCTTTTTTAGTTATATTCCTTTTCATTACTACTATTATTATTATTATTATTATATTTCATTATTGTTCTTGTTAGTATTGTATTTTACTGAACTGTAAAACTGAAAAATCCTTGACCTAAGATAAGCGCTACTTAGCAACAACTAAAACATCAGTGTGTTATCAACAGTCTTCTCACCCTAAATCCAAAACACAGCACTGTACCAGCTACTAAGAAGAGAGTTAACTCTGTCCCAGCCAAAAGCAGGACAAACACCCTCACTGCTATGCACACAACACTCTCTCCCTGCATTCATGTGTCTTACAAACATTTCCCTCTTCCTCTGCAGTGATGGGACCTCACTCCAGGAGGTTCATGTGTTTTTCAGGCTGATGGATGTTTTCTGATGTCAAGGCAAGTGTGGGGAGTGAAGGAGTGGAAGAGAGCAAGGTCAGCTCATGGAGCATGATGAGCACTGTCCAGCCACCCCCCAGCAGCAGGCATTCAGCATTTCCCAGGCTGAGGCATAAATGCAGGATGGAAACATCTCCATCAGCTCTGATTTTCAGAGGGGCCTTCAGCCCTGTCATATTCCCAGGAGTCACCTCCTCCTCCTCCACCCACAGATACCAACTGCTTTTCATTTCTGGGCTGAAGCATAATTAGAAGGACTTGCTGAAGCCCTCATGAACCAGCTTGTTTCTCACTGCCTTCTCTTGACCCTCTCTCCCAGCCCTACACACTGCTCAGCAGTGCCTCTCAGGTGGAACCCAATCACCCTCCAGAAGAAGCCTTGGGCTTCCTGGATTTTTGTGATGCCTATTATAACCTTCCTGGCTCTCTCCAGAGCTCTTAGGGAGCATTATTGTCTATAGCAGGGCCTTTATGACCATCTTTTATGATTTTTTTTGTCTTTTTGTGATTTTTCTACGCAGGAAAAGGAGTCACAGAAAAGCAGCAAATACTGGAGTGAGTCCAGAGCAGGGCCACAGAGATGTTTTAAGGACTGGAGCACCTTTCATATGAGGAGAGGCTGAGAGAGCTGGGACTGTTAAGCCTGGAGAAGAAAAGGCTCAGGGGGGCATCTTAATGCGTATAGATATCTGCTGGGAGGGAGGGAAGAAGAGGGAACCAGACTTCTGTCAGTGGTGTCCAGTGACAGGACAAGAGGTGATGGGCACACATTGAAACATACAAGATTTCATTTGAACACAAGGAAACATTCCTTTGTTGTGAGAGAGGTCAAACACTGGAACAGGTGACTCAGAGAGGTTGTGGAGTCTCCATCCACAGAAATATTCATCACCAGGCTAGACACAGTTATGGCCAGCTGGCTCCAGCTGACCCCAGTTAAGCAGGGGGCCTGGACTAGGTGATCTGTAGCGGTCCCTTCCAAACTCAGTGACTGTGATTCTGCGTTGAGCTGATAGAGCAAAGCTGGATGACAAGCTTCAGTGAAATGTTCTGGTTTTGGATGGCCAGATTTGCACTGATCTGATCATATTCGTGTTGTCTGTGTTATCTGTCGTTCTATGTGAGTGTATATATATGTGTGTGTGAGTGTGTTTATAGGTGTAGGTAAAGGTGAAGGTATATGTATATACAGTTACTCGACAAAATACATTTCCTACTGATGCTCGGAGAAGAGAAATTTTGTTCTGAGGACCTACTATATTTATATTGACATGTTTCATACCTTGTCTTCTGTCTCACTGTCTTTTCTTCTTCCTCTGCCTGTTCTGTCTGTACAGAGCTCTTCAGGACAGACTCCTTAACTCCCTGAGTAACTAAGAATGGGAAAGACCTCTGGATGTTATCTAGAGCTCAACACTAGAAGGAACCAGATGAGGCTTCTCAGGAGTACACCCCCAACTTGGCATCACCCACAAATATGCTGTGAAGGTGCTCCATCCCGTTGTCCAGGCCATTAATAAAGATATCAAACTACGTCACGCCAAGTGTTGAACACTCAGGAATGCCACTAGTAACCAGCTACCAGCTGTACTTTGTAACACTGATCACAGCATTTTGGCCTAATGGACCAGCCAAGTTTCCACCCTCCTACGGCTGATTTATTTAGTGAATATCTCACCAATTTAGCTGTAAGAAAACTGTAGGTGATGTGTCTCACTCATGCCCTTGGTAAAGTGAAGAAAATACCCTGCTTTCCCCTTGTGCCCATAGTCATTTGTCTTATTGTAGAAGGCAGCCAAGCCTGTCAGGGATGATTTCTGTTTCCCTTTAGTGGCTCTTCCAAATCTCACCTTTTCTGTGAATGGAATTGACTTCCAGGAGGAGTTGCTCCATCACCTTCCGAGGGACTGAGGTGACACTGACCAGCAAGTCGTTCCCCACATTCCCTTTCTTGCCTTCTTGAAATAAGGTGTACTGTCAGCCTTTTCCCAATCATCAGAAATCCCCAATTGCCACGAAATGTCAATGGTGATCAAAAGCAGCCTTGCAATGATACCAGTCATCTCCCTCAGCACCCTTGGTTGCATTCCATTTGGTCCCATGGTGTGTGTCCAGATGGCATCAGTGATCCCCAGTGGCATCTTCTACCATGGGTGAAGCTTCACTACCATAGACACTGCTAGAAGATCTGGGGACCAGGGAGGCCTCTGGGCAGATCTCACCCTGAAAACACAAGGTAAAGAAGGGCAATGAACTCCTTCGCCTTTTCCTTGCCCCACTGGGCAGGAGAACCAAGTTTCCCTTAGCTGCTTTCCTTGTGCTGATGATGCACTTACAGAAGCCCTACTGGTTGCCCTCCCTGTCCCTGGCTAGTTCCAGCTACAGCTGAGCATTAACTTTCCTGGTTCCATTCCTGCACTCAGGCCATGTCCCTATCTGCCTCTCAGAGCCTGTTCCCCCTCCACCTTCTCTGCACTTCCTTCTGGTGTTTGAAATCCAAAGTTGGAGGGTCCCTGTTCATCCTCGATGACCTCCTGCCAGGCCCTGCTAGACTCCCTGCACACCAGACTGGTGCATTCCTGGGCTTTGAGGATATTGTCCCTGAAGATCCAGGAGTAACCCACAGCCCCTTTGTCCTCCAGGACAGTCCAAGCAGATCCTCAACTGGATGAAAACATCCCCCCTGCAGTCCTGTGCTGTGATTCTGCTGGTTGTCCTACTTCTCTACCATCTCATTGTCATTGCAGCAGTGGCTGCCCTCAGCATTCACAACCCCATCCAGATCCACCTTGTCTGTCAGTAAGACAGCAGCCCTAGTCAGCTCATCAACTGTCTGTGTCAAAATGTTGTCTTCCACACCCTCCAGGAATCTCCTGGGTTGCTTGTGGCCAAACCCTGGCCTGATCACTGTGGTCTGTCTTGCCTTCTTGTTAAAGTCTGTTCCAGGCTATTTGCTGTGTGAGTGTGCTCACTATTGTGTATGTGTTTGGGGGTGAATGTATGTACATGCTTTGCTGGCCAACTCTAACTAGGGCTGGCTGGAGGAGGAGGATACGAGGATCTGGAGAGAACCAGGGCTGGAGCTGCCAAGTGGGTAACAGCCCCAAGTCCGGGCAGGGCACCTGGGCAGACCCAAAGCCCAGGCACACACTGCAGGGACTGTAGGTGTGTGTGCCTGTGGCTAAGTGCTGCAGGGGATGCAGGACCACTTCTGACCTTCACACCAGATCAGCCTGAGAGGAGAACAGGATGGGGACAGTTGTGTTGCTCATGGTTGTGTATGTGCTGCTGTTGGTGTGGTGGCTGTAAAGGTACTGCTCCCTAGTGGCATTGATCTGTGTGTTGTCAGCTGTGTCCATCCTGTGTGTGCATAGCTGTGTGTGTACAAGATCGTGTGTTCATGTGTTTGTGCATGCACACGCGTGCGTTTGCCTGTTTCCACTAGTGTTTGGAATACTAGGCAATTTCTCCTGACTGCTGATGCAACAAGAAGCTAGGCTGGATCTTAGGACTTAGGGACCCTTCCTGAGAGCCCCATCAGCATGGGGATGGTGTACAGGGTGTCAGGATGTCCTCAATGTGTTGCCTTTTCCATGGGGGCTCACAGAGGCTTCCAGCCATGCAGAGGATTCGTCTTCCTGTGGTCACAGCTTGACTCCAGTCCTGCAGCTGGACCACAGCTGAAGAGCCTTGTCTGAGGGTGACTATTGGGGTAAGAGCTGGCACACATGTTGGGGGAGACTGTCTCAAGGATGTTTGCTGGGAAAAGAGACAGAGGGACAGATGCAAACTCACATGGTCTCATGGGTCATGCTTCCTTCAGTGCAAGCCCTGACACAGGGTTCTAGCCTTGCTTTTTTATCCAGGAAGGATGATGGCATTAAGAAATGGGGAGTGGGGGTCACCAGTCCTTCTTCAGCCACTTCCCAGGAACTTCTGGCTCTGCACCATGAGCTTTGGGGCACCCACAGTCTGGATATTGTCTTGGGTTACCTGAACATTGGCATTTTCCTCTCTGAGGAAACTTCCAGCTTAGGTCACCTCCCTTCTGATCTCTCTCCGTTCCTCCTCTGATCTGCCTGGCCATTCCTGGACCCCTCCCCATGCTCCCTGCAGGGTCCTGAGCTGGCAGTGCTATTTAGCAGACGAAGCAGGCTGCGGTACCCACACTGGCTGTGCTGGTTTGAGTGGGAAGTAGAGCCAGTTGGGTTGGGACCACTGCTGCTAAATCCCCTCCCCATGGGGTCTGTGGAGGTGGCAGGTGCTTGGAGAGTCTATGGAGCATTCCCAAAGAGGCACTAGAGGTGTCCAGGTGTGTATCTAGATCCAGCTGCTGGTAATTCATTCAGAGCGACACTAATTGCTGGGCCTCTGCTGGGCCCCCACTGAATCCCTTGGGGACTGCAGATTCCTTGTGTGCCTGTGGATACCTTAATTTGGCAATTTACCTCTAGGTCACTCTACCTTGGGCAATCTATCCCCACCTGGTGGGGCTCCATTCACTGCCCACCCCAGGCACATGCTGTTCATGGAGATGCCCTGGGCTCTCCAGGCTGCTCCAGATTCCTCTACTGGATGACACTGTCTGCCCTATCACATGTGGGACAGCCTGGCTATGTATTTCTGTGGTGGGTTGACCTTGGCTGGCTGCCAGGTGCCCACCAAGCTACTCTCTCACCCCTCCTCCTCAGCAGGAAAGGGAGAGAAAATAAGATGAAAAACTCATGGATCGAGACAAAGGCAGTTTAATGAAAGAAAGCAAAGGCCACACGTGGAAGCAAAGCAAAAGTTGCACTAGATGATTGTTGTAGGTCCCTTCCAACCTAACTATTCTATCCTATTCTATCCTATTCTATTCTATTCTATTCTTAAAAAAAAAAAGACTTATTCTCTACTTCCCATCAGCAGAAGATGTCCAGCCATTTCCTGGGAAGTAGGGCCTCAGTGTGCACAGCATTTGCTTCAGAAGACAAGCGCCTTAATAATGAATGCCCCACCCTCCTCCTCCTTTCGCTTAGCTTTTATTACTGAGCATGACACGATATGCTATGGAATATCCCTTTGGTCAGTTTGGGTCACCTGTCCTGGCTATGCCCCTCCCAACCTCTTTGCCCACCCCTAGCCTACTGGCCTTTGGAGGCAGGGGTTGGATAGACAGCCTTCCTGTTTGCTCAGGCAAGGTTTTCCTTGTAGGCTGACTGGAGCTCCACAACACTTAGTATTGCTGCATTTGACCTGGAAAACAACTCTGCATCTGCACTGTGAATAAAATGACTTCTTGACGTTCATCCACTCCTTCCCACTCACTTCCCAACTGCAAGGCTCCATCCTGACTTTGACACTGGGATCTCCCCTTGTCTCTCTCCTTCTCAGACATTGCCCTGAGCCCTACTTGACTCAGTCTCCTCTGCTTGACTGCTCAGATCTGGACATACAGGAGAAGGTACAGCAGCTTGGCCTTAGTAGCTCCATTTGTTTCTACCAGGTGTCACATGGAAATGCAGCCAGGGGAGCATTTAGGAAGGCTGCAGAGTTTATCTTTCTCTCTTGTGAAGTTCAGGCTTCCAGTCTACTGGACGTGACTCAGAAGTGAGGCACTCAGTAGGGGGTCTTCAGTGTTGGCTGCTGGTCTGGGGCATGAAAGGTACCATAGTTTTCCCAAAGGCTGTTCCCCACCTCCAGGGCCACAGGTGCAGCCCGGATCCTCATGCATCTTTACAGCAGCCCTGAGACTCAAGGATGCTAGAGGTCTGATTGCCAGAGAGCAAGGGTGGGGGCAAAGGTAGGCTCACCTTTGACCAAAAGGCTCAACTGCTGCTCATGAGGTCAGTGGATCCCCAAGACCTCCAGATGCCAGGCCCAGGGTGGACCCTGCTTGCTCTGTGGAGGGCTACTCCTCTAGCAGTCCTGCTCCAGCCAGAGACAAAAGTGAAGTTCTAGTACTGAGTCTGAGACTGACTCCAGCTCAGCACTGGCACCTGCCTGCTCTCCACATTATTCTTCTACCCCTTCCCAGCCTCCTCCTTGGCAGCTACAGGGAGATGCCCTCAGTGCAGCTTACAAGGCAATTTCTCTTCCTGCCCTGGACCAAGATGGACTGGCTTTTCTTGCTACTCTTCCTGGGCCACAGTGAGTATCTGGATGCTGGTGGCTGGCTAGCGTACAATGTGTCCTCCTGAGTCAGGCTAGTGGTCCCTCCAGTCCCCTGTGCTTTGCCCGATGGTGGCAGTAGGATATGCTGCTTAGGAGTATCATCTGACCCCTTTCTGCCATCTATTTCCAATGATTGTGGAAGTGTCCATTATCCCCTTCCCCTGCCTCCTCCTCCCCAGCCTGAAGAGGGAAGTAGATGTCAGGGGAATACTGGGGAAAAGTTCTGTCTTCCTGACTACACACACACACATTCTCCATTCACCTTCAGTGGTCAGAATAGTTCCTTGACTCTCTTTCCCAAGGTGCCATCTTGCAGTTATAGCTGATGCTGTCCAGCCTGGTATAGGAAAGCTTCACAACTCAAGCTTTGGAGGAAACTGGTACAGGGAATGCCCCAGAAAAACCCTGAACTGGTTGTGTCTCATTTATTGAGATGGGGATGCAGGATATGACCCATCCCTCAAAAAATTTAATAATCATTCCCACAGTCCCCTTCACCAACCAGTTCTCCCTGAATCTGCCCCTGCACCTGTACTCCTAGAGCCCTGCAGATCCAACTACCTACCACTGTCCAGACACAGAGTCAGGGACGTAGAGTCCTGAAGGGCTGTGACAGAAAGAAACAACAGAGCAACCCTGCTTGGTGCTCTTAGAAGTCTCCTTTTGTCCATGCGCCAGTGCCCTTCCCTCCAAAATGGCAGCCTTTCTGTGGTGCAATTCACATCATTCCCCTCGCCCTGCTCCTCTTGGAAAGAAAAGGAGGAGTATTCTCGCTCTTTGCCAATCAAGTCTCACCCTAAGAAGGCAGGAAAAGTATGGAGGAGCTTCCCCTGTGCATTCATAGTGCACTGCACAAAGACAGTAAACCTGTAAACTCTGTAAACTATGAGGCATGCAAAAATATCATCTCCAGTTCATTGTCAGTTACAAGTCCTGGTTCAGCATGTCCTATTTCTTTCTCTGCCTTCCCGGGAGAATGAAAGACCAACCTGTTAACCAACCAGTTAAAACAAAGCAGAAAAAATAAGTAGTTATATCTTAATATAGTTTTCTTATTTCATGGCCTTGGTTTTAGAGGAAAGCTGGAAATAACTCACTTTCTCTGGTTGCTCACAAAGAAATATAGCCACACAGACCAAGCATGACAACAGAACCAAAGAAAGAATAGAGAAAGGAAAACAAGAACAATTCAATGCATGTCAAGGTAGCCCTGCTCAGCAAGCTCTTCTGAAAAGCCCACCTAATTTTCCAGAAATATTTTAATCCTAATTGAAGGCCATAGCCTCTCTGGCTGAACATTACCATGGCCCTACACTGGTGGCTGCTATTCCAGCTAACAGCTATGGGACACTCATCATTGTTTTGTGTAGGACTTTCTCTGACTACATGAGAATGTGGGACAACTATGCAGAAAGGTGACTTCATGTTTTAACCTGTGAAATTGAATGGTGGTACTAAACAGACATGAGTTCATCATGAGTGTGGCTGGAGATGATTCAGTTACTGAGGCTGAGTCACAGGTATTTTGTTTTGTTTTGTTTTTTCCCTTCTCTTCTCTCTCTGCACCTATGGACATGCTCAGTTAGCCCCTCCTATCACTTCTTCAGGCCTTTTAAACTCCTGACACCCTGCAGCTAGATCTGTGGGGAGGGCAGAGATCCCCTGGAGTAACTGGATCCTTCCTGGCTTTGCCTCATTTCTACACCAGGACCCCAGAGTAGGATTTAAGCCTGAGGGGATCTTCAACATTTTTCATGTCCCCTAAAAAGCTCTAAGTGCTCTGTGCTAACCCAGGAAAGAGCTTGCCTCCAGCCCCTCTAACAGCTCTCCTTGCTGCCCCTAAATCCCTTTGGGTGTTTAAACCACCTGGAGCCACTCTCCCTGTTCCTCTAGCTCCCCAGTCAGCCTCTCTGTGCTGGGTGGAGAGGAGCAGTGGAGACAGCCCTGCCTTTTTTCCAAATGAAATTTGAGTCAGCCTGCACACTGAGCAGTGTGGGCAACAAGCAGGGGACCGAGGAGCGCTCTGATGGACTTATAGCTCTGAGGCCTCTCCCATTTATCAGCATTGGTAGTGGAGCATCCCTGTGGGCCCCCACAATATGTGGTGGGTGACAGGATTCTCCTATGGCCACATGGCCCATTTTGCCCAGGGTAGATGTTCCTCCCAGGTGGGGATGCTGCTCTTCACCACACAGGAACAGGCAGACTGCCTGCTCTATTTCAGTGTTTTGGGCACAGCTCACAGCAATATGGACATAGAAGAGCCAGAAGTGAAAATCCTCCTGCTCCCTCCCAGGTCTGGTAGCTGTGGCCCTTGGCTGGGAGTGGGGCAACAGGTTTAGGCCATGCTGAGGAAGGGAGGATATCACTCCCAGGGAGAAGACCCTCTCCACATTACCATGCCTGTCCCCTCCCAGCCATCTACATGACCACAGCCATCTCCAGGGCCACAGCCTCTGATAGGAGGTTCAGAGATAACGGTATGAGGGGCCCTGGGGAGACAAGGGAGGTCCCTGTGTTTCCTGTGCAGGCTGAGCAGTACAAAAAAGGGAATGTGGTTTCCTGGCCCCACCCGGCCAGCAGTGATAAATGTATCCAGCTCCCCAGTGTAGGAAGTACCTGCAGCTGCAAAGGGGTTGCTCAGAAAAGGCTGCAAATCTGCCTAGAGTTTTAAGGAAGTCTGAGCCTTTAGTGCTGGAAGGACAGGACGTTTCTCTGCTGACTCAAAGACAGGAAGGTCTGAGCCCTTCTCAGCCCCACAATTTTACTTTCCTACTTCACAGTGCACCATGCAAATTCCTCTGGGGAAGACTGCAATGCTCCTCTGGATGCTGGTCACCACCTTTGCTGCAGCACTTAAAGGTGAGAGCCCCCTCTTTCCTGGGAAGAGGACATGGGGTTTTTGTGTTTCCTTCTGCTTGGGACCTGTATCGTTCCCAAAATACTTTGCCCTTTCCTGCCCTCCCATAGGATGTGTGGAGGTTGGAGGACTAATAGAAGGATGGAGATCTAACATAGCCCTGAAGTACCCTGCTGCCAGGCATAGAAGAGATGTTCACTAGCCCCAGGGCTGGAAGGGATGGGAGCCCAAGCTGGCTCTTCCTGACCTAGGCAGATCTGAGCTCTGTCTTCCTATGGTATCTTGACCCCTTTCTCCAGATCCCCAGAGCATCACTCAGCCCTGCACTGTTCTGCTGTGGGTGGGAATGGGGGGAGCCAGGCTGGCTCTGGGCTTAGCTCTGGCTGCAGAAGAAGGAGCAGGGACAGGATGGTGCTGATGCTATCATGTCTCCTCTTGGCAGAAACTGCAGGAGGTAAGGCAGGTCCCAAGAGGGGTCCCAGGAACACAGGGCCATTTCTGTGCCCAGGTATTTCCATGTCCTGCTGTAATGCCTATCCCATGCATTCCTGCTCTGTCACATCTCATTTATCCACATATTGGGATATGTGATATCTCCATTGTGTGGGGGAATGGGGACAGCTTTGGAGCTTTAACTTCCCTCTGTAAAAGGGAGAGGAGCAGGTTGTAGCCCCCCAGCATTCTCCTCCGCCCCTACCAAACACCATGCCCCAGCTGAATGGACAGTCTGTCAGTTGTGGGGAGCAACCTTGAGTGAGGGGCACAACAGGTGAAAGTGACAGGGGGCCTTTGGGCACCCTGCACCTATCCTCTTGTTGCTGTGACTGTGGCCATGTGTCTTGGCAGATGTAAGCCCTCTGGTGTGGCTGGTGGCAGGTGGAGAGGAGCTGACAGCACCCAGGGGCTCAATGCATCTCTCTTGCCAGGCCTCTGACCTTTGGGTTTCACTTGTACCAACAGATGCCTAGTGTGGGGGTACCAAGTTTGTCTCCTACATCAGCCACAGTTCTTCCACATCGCAATATGGAGCTGCTGTGGCCGGCAAGCCACCACCTCTAGGAAAAGCTCCCAGAGCACATCTCTGGTCTTGTGCATCCTCAGGACCCTACCAACTACTTCTGCATGTGGTGACAGCACAGCTTGCAGGAGCCAGGCAGGGACCAGGAAAAATCCTCCCTGGGTCTCTGCTCACCCTGGGACTACCAGGTCCAATGAGCTCCTGCCTGCCCTTAACCTCCAGCCCCTCCAGTTTCCACCCCAGGGCACTGATCTCCCCTACACAAGGGCCAGTGTGAAGCACCACAGGAAAGAGGATGGAAAAAGAGCTAGACACTCCTGTGGATGCAAGAGGAGGAAGAGGAGGGGTACTGCTGGAGAAGAGGGACTGGACCAGGGGATGCCTCTCTTTCTGCTGAGCCAGGGCTGGAAGAGCCTGGCAGGGCCCAGGAGGGTCCCAGCTCTGACTTGTACTCCTGCAGGGCTGCAGGGTACACTTGGACCATGGTCCCACAAAGGGTGCAGATGAGCACTGAAGATGAGCCCAGCATGCTCAGCCTACCTCTACCCATGCAGCAGCTGGGACTGGTTTGTCCCCTGGGCTGGTGTTCCCAGTGCTGCTGGGGGAGGTGTGATGGGGCCAGAAGGGTCACAGGCTCCATCTGCCCAACCCAGGTCTTGCCTCTCCCTTCTGGGAGTCAAGAGTTGGGCTCTGCTCTTTTCTGTGTCCCTTTGGGGTTTAGTTTCTCTTCTCCCTGCCCCAAAACATAAGGACATGATCCCATAGAGGTCCTTGGCTCCTGACCTTGTCCTGCACAGCACTGCTGGGAAGTAAGAGCCATGAGGGAAGGGGAGAGAGACTGGGACTGTGTAGGCTTAGGCTGCCCCTGCACACCTTGGCCCACTACTGCCCAACTCTAAATGCCACTACGTAAGATGAATCTTTGCATGGAAATCATCTTCCTTTTTCACGTGGGGTGGGATGCTGGTGCAGTGCAGACGAGTGAAGTGCAGACGAGTGAAGTTTTCAGAGATTTTTCTGAGCATGAAGTAAGGGGAAGACATTCCTAGACAAAGCCAATAACTGCCCCAAGGAGTTGTGCAGAGTCTCACTCTGAGCAGCCTTGGGATTTTCTAGGGGCAGGCCATTTCCTGGGGAGGTTTAAGAGCCCCATGCCTCTTGTCCCTCTGGGGCTCATGTGCAACTGACAAACCAATCCCCATGTGTCCATGCCGAGCCTGTTCTCTGCACTCTCTGTGCACAGGGCTGTGGGTCCAGGCATAGCTGGTAAAGGGAGCAGGAGGACTGGGAAGGGCTGGGGACTCCATGCTCTCCTTCTGCCAAGCTTCTGGATTCATATTTAAATATATGGCATGTTTACCAGCAGTTACCCAGATTCTCGTGTGTCTCCTGCCTCAGCAGTCCTTTGGGCAGTACAAAGAAATATGGGTCTGTGGTGTCTGGGCAAGCCACTGCCTCCAGGGATAACTCCTGGATAAATTCTGGTTTTGGGTACCCTACAATCCCAGGATGGACTACTGCACTCATGAGCTTTCTCATAGACACTCAAATCTCACACATGCCCTGTGTCTTTCCAGGTACTCTTTCCCCCATAAAGATGGTGGCATCTGGTCCCAAGGAGGGGAAGGTCTCTGGATCACTCCCACTCACTTGTACTGTAATGGGAGCACCTCTGGATAGCCCTCTATTTGACTGGAATTGTGTCCGTCAGGCCCCAGGAGGGGAGCTGCAATTTCTAGGCTGGATCTATCCTTTTGGGAATAACACAGGCTATGCCCCACCCTTCCAAGGCCGAGTCACCATCTCTGCAGATAAAGACAAAAACAAGGTCTCCCTGCAGCTGCATGCCCTTACAAACTTAGACACAGCCACCTATTTCTGTGCCAGGCAGCACACAGGGATGCCAATGGAGGGAGAGGCAGCACAAAAAGGGGGAGGACTGCTGTGGTGACAGGGCCCTTTCTAAAAATGACTGTTGCCTGTACTTGCTCTGGGAAATATCAGTGAGGTTTGGGATTAACAGATGTTGGAACTCCCAATCTATCCATGGGCAACTGAATTTGCAGTAAAATTTGACATTTATAATGGAAGTTAGAAATAAAATTTCATGTGTGACCAAGTCCCATGGGCAGGTCAATCCCCAAACGCCTCACACAGCACAGACTTCACCTGCATTCATAGACTTCCCCACAAGGTACCGTCACCACCTCTTCCTCACAGCTACCCTGGTGCTCCTTCAATCCCAGGAGAATCAGGGCAGAGGGACCACCTCAGGGCATCTCTCTGGGCAGGGATGCTGTGGAGCCAGTGTAGGGGCCGCAGGAAGGCACATGGCTCCTCTATGCAGCCCAAATCTGCCCCAAGCTGCCTGTCCAACCCTCTCCTGTAAAGAAGGGGGTTGTACCCTTGGAGGGTAGGTACCCTGACAGCTCTGGGCATGGGGGGGGGTGGATGCTTTGTCACATGCTGGACCTGGAGTGGGGCCTGAGCAGTGCCAGTCTGCAGCAGCATGTGTAAAACCTCACTGCACAAGGGGAAAGGCTTTTCGGCTGATGGGGCTTTTTGGGTGAGAGGAGCCTGCAAGCAACAGACCATCAGGAGAGACAGAGGTGCCTCTGAGGGCACAGAGGTCATGGAGAAGAGGAAGGAAGAAGGCAAAGAAGGCAAATGGTATCCTGGGCTGCATGAGACAAAGCATTGCCAGCAGGTCGAGGGAGGGGATCCTTCTCCTCTGCTCAGCACTGGTGAGACCACACCTGGAGAGCTGTGTCTGGTTCTGGACTCCCCACTACAAGAGAGACACGGACATACTGGAGAGAGTCCAGCGAAGGGCCACAAAGATGATTAAGGGATTGCAGCATCTCTCCTGTAAGGAAAGGCTGAGAGAGCTGGGACTGTTCAGCCTGAAAAAGAGAAGACTTTGGGGGGCATCTTATCAATATATAAACACCTGAAGGGTGGGTGTAAAGAGGTTGGAGCCAGGCTCTTTCCAATGGTGTCCAGTGACAGCAGAAGAGGCAGTGGGCACAAATGGAAACACAGGAGGTTCACTCTGAACTTAAGGAAACACTTTTTTACTGTGAGAGTGACCAAGCACTGGCACAGGTTGCCCAGAGAGGTTGTGGAGTCTCCCTCCTTGGAGATACTCAAAAGCCATCTGGACATGGACCTTGGCAACTGGCTCTAGATGGCCCTGCTTGAGCAGGGGGGTTGGACCAGATGACTTCCAGAGGTCCCTTTCAACCTCAACCATTCTCTGATTCTGTGATTCTAAGTTGGCTTCTGTAGTTTCCAGGTCAGGCTTGTAGTGAGGCTGAGCATGTATTCCTGACAGGCGCACTCACACAGTATACAATATATACTTGGTTGGCCACACAGATCAAGAAACACAGAGAACACAGCACTCAGGCAAATATGAACAGCACAAACAGCCTGATACTGTTTCCCTCTATGGCTGATCAGGATGAAAGGCCATTAATTGAAAACGTGCATATGTGCATGTATTCACAGATATACACTGTGGAGACCACCAGTAGCTGGCCGTAGGCACTCAGGTCTATCCAGTAGTTGTCCACACCTCTGAGGCCCACAGACTCACTCCAGTTGCTGATTCTCAGACCTATGCACCCACCCATCCACCCACCCACAGATACACACACTCTATGCTCCCTCTCCCAGTAACTGACCATAGACATCCAGTCTATGCAGTAGCTGGCCTTGGATCCCCTGGTCTCGCAGTTGCCTCACACGCAAAAGGGTCTCTCT
Organism: Gymnogyps californianus; assembly: GCF_018139145.2. NCBI lineage: Eukaryota > Metazoa > Chordata > Aves > Accipitriformes > Cathartidae > Gymnogyps > Gymnogyps californianus. Next base: position 143,075 of record NC_059481.1, read on the forward strand.
GCTAGCTCGTCCGGACCTCTGGCCTTACCACTAGCTGACCAGAGGTGTGGACCTCTGGACTGTACTCTGGTACTTCGTTTGAACTCCTGCCCCCTCCTCCCAGTAGCCAAATCTCAGATTCCCTCATTTCTCCAGTACCTGGCCCAGACTTATGGCTGCTTCAACTCCTGGCTCCCAAGCCTCTTATCCTACTCATTGGCTAGTCTGGCTTGATATTCAGTAGCAATTGCACACATTGACATACACAGTCACACAATATGCACTTACTCCAGTCTCTGCAGTTGCTGGTACTCCAGACATAGGGGTTCTTATGACCCATGGTTTCCCCTCCAGTTGCTGGCACCACCGTGACCGAGGCATTTATGATCCACGATCTCTTTTCCAGTTGCTGGCACTTAGATCTCCATACACACACGTGCACACAGAATAGAGAGCCCCCTCACCTAGGAATATAGTTAGAAATGGATTTTAATAAGAAGGTAGGACAGACTGTGGAGATCACATGCAGGGCATGGCCAGACAAATGAACTGACCGGCCCGCAGTGCACACAACAGGTCCCTTTTATCCCTTTTCCCCTGTTTCCCCACATTTCTCTCTCCCTGAATCACCTTGATCCCTCCTTTTTTCCAGCTTTTTCTCTTCCCTTAGCACTCCTCTTGCATATTCTCACAATCCTCTTAGAGCACTTTATAATAAAGCGTATTCAATCCCCGAATCCTCTTCCTGTTATCCAATAATAAGTCACTAGCTTATCATCTCCTTTTTGTTTGCAAGTCATCCTGGTAAGAGTTTCCCTATTTCTTAAGAAGGATAGAATAGAATAGAACAGAATAGAATGGAATAGAATAGAATAGTTCAGTTGGAAGGGACCTACAACAATCATGTAGTTCAACTGCCTGACCAATTCAGGGCTGACCAAAAGTTAAAGCATATTATTAAGGGCATTGTCCAAATGCCTCTTAAACACTGACAGGCTTGGGGCATCAACCACCTCTCTAGGAAGTCTGTTCCAGGGTTTGACCATCCTCTCGGTAAAGAAATGTTTCCTAATGTCAAGTCTGAACCTCCCCTGACGCAGGTTTGAGCCCTTCCCATGCATCCTGGCACTGGATCCCAGGGAGAAGAGATCAGCACCTCCCTCTCCACTTCCCCTCCTCAGGAAGCTGTAGAGAGCAATGAGGTTGCCCCTCAGCCTCCTTTTCTCCAAACTAGACAAGCTCAGTGTCCTCAGCCGCTCTTCATAGGACATGCCTTCCAGCCCCTTCACCAGCTTTGCTGCCCTCTTCTGGATGCATTCAAGTACCTTTACATCCTTTTTTAATTGTGGTGCCCAGAACTGCACACAATACTCAAGGTGAGGCTGCACCAATGCTAAGTACAGTGGGATAATCACCTCTTTTGACCAGCTGGTTGTACTGTGTTGTCCCCCCAGGATGCAGTTTGCCCTTTTGGCTGCCAGGGCACATTGCCAACTCACACTAAGCCTGCTGTCAACCAGCACCCCCAGATCCCCAGCAGCGCTGGTCTCCAGCCACTCCTCTCCCAATTTATACTTGTGTCCAGCATTACTCCATCCCAGGTGCAGAATCCAGGTGATGAGCTAAATGTCCTCATTGGGTGGACTCAATGAGGAGTAGATTCTCTGTGCTCTGTTTTCACTGTTTAGATTACTATTAGGTTACTGGCTTCCTCTAATCTTCCCATCTTTGCTCAGTGTCTGTGTTAACAGTGATTAGACATTAAATAGATAACTTAACACTTGTCATGTAGAGAGATTTATTAACTGTGCTGTTGGCACTGGCTCTGTCTGCTGCTTTCCACACTTTGGTGCCTAGCTGGGAGTGCAATGCAAGAGTGTGCAAGTGATTGCTGGCATTTGGGAATATGTGTGTTGTGTAAGTATTTGCGGACCTTTCCTTTTCAAAGTAAGACTGGAGCTACAGTGTCCTTGGCTTCATCACCTACCTGAACCACTGCCTGTGGGAAGAGATTGAACTCTTTATCTCCAGCCTTCATGTCTGCCTTTGTCTTTCCAGGTACATTTTACCAGATACAGATGATGGTGTCTGCCCCCAAGAAGTTCATCAGATCTCTCAGTCAATCACACCAAATCTGGTTTGTCCATACATAGTGATATCTGTGTTTGGCACTGGGACTGTCAGGTTCGTGAGGTACACTCAGAACTGTAGGTGGATCTGTCCAAATAATTTTATAAACTCTGCCCTGTCACCCAGGCCAAGTCGCTGTCTCTTGCTTTGCAGCAAGAACAAGATCTCTGTGTGGATGCATGGTGTAACAGCTTGCAGACACTTCCGTACCACTCACACTGACATAGGGAGGATTGTAGCAAATCAATAATGTTCTACATTGCACTGGTCTGTTTCAGTTGGAAAAGTGAGCTGAAAGCGTGCATTTTAATAAGACACTGTATTCGTCTTTGGCCAGGATGACTGGAAGGAATTAAGGTACTGGTATGTGTTGGATTTATGGACCTCTGAAAGGGAAGAATAGAGCACGATATTGAAGAAAAAAAATTACACAGCAATAAACAATATACTTGAGTGTCTCACCCAGCTGTGCTTTGAAAACATGGCTGTGCCATGATCTGGTGTGAATCTATCCATTTATCTCCTGCACTGCACTGAGACTTGGCCATGTCACATCCTTCCCACATGAAACTGCTGTCCCTGAAGAAAAATGTAAAACTCAGTGTTGTTTGTCACTGGCATGTGCTGACGTCACCTCCTAAACCATGCTTCGCACATATTCAGTAAGTCCTGGGTTAGGAAAAAAAAGATTGCAAGGTTGAATTCAGTCTTTTCATCACTTTCTTGAAGCAGTCACAAATCAGAAGCTGGGAAGCTCTTACAGTAAAGGGCAGAAGAGGGAGACACAGTTTGAAAAGTGAGAATTTGTGACACAGATTGAAGCTGTTCTTGGAAATTCAGAGGCTGCGTAGTGAAACGCATATTGTGTGCCTCTCCAGCATGACCCAACTTCTCCTGATTGCTCCAGCTCTCCTCCCATATGAGTGACCATCTGAGGATCCCTGCCTCCTTGTGATTTTCTTGCATGTGTGTCTCTTTTAATTTCCACAGTATAATATATTTATGAAAGTTGTGTGTTTACAAAGAAACAGAAATGATTAGCTTTTTACTTTCTGTTTGTCCCAGGTGTCCCTAAGTGCTTCAGTGTAGAAACATTTGTTCTCTCAAGAGTTTGGGGCTTTTCTGATGTTTTTAGGGCGTTTCTATTTTTTTGATTCTCCCTCCTCCTCATTCTCAGATGCCTATTCCCTGTCAATCTTGTAGCATTTGTCCACGAGTGTGGAAAGTTTCAGAGTCTCTCACCCTGAAGAGTGCTGTTATTACTTCCTAAGTACAACTCTCCCTTTGTAGACTGGAGACTTGCAACATAACTGATCAAGATGGTTATGATGTTTATGGATTAACCAACGTACCCGTAAGAAACTAGTAATACCTTAAATAGGCTAATAAACCAACTACTATTACTAGTAGTATTAATACACAAGCAATATTGAGTTAAAATTCTATTGTTTAATGTTAGTATTGATGCACAAATATATTACTATAAAGAAATTTTATAAATCACACACATAAGCACTACCAAATTGCAATTCTATTGCCTTTCCTCCTGCACATAGTATTAAGGTAAAAGTCTCTCTCTCCTTACAAGTTTACCCTTTCTTATTTAAACTTCCCACACCAAGTCTTTCAACCATAGACCTGTTGGAGAGTCCAGCATTTTGTTGAATGTTGTTCCTTACAGGATCCTGGAGGGCTTGAGTCCACAGTTCACCAGCACCTGTAGATATCCTACTCCTGCAAGATTTCCCCTGCCCGAGTTCTTTGTTCTCCACCCAACTTTATACCATATTCCCCATTTTTTTTCTTTTCCTGAATGTAGCTTTTAGCCACCTTTGCACCTCCTTTTTTTTCTTCCCACACTCTTCTCAAATAAACAACCTGCCACTAATTACCTTTTTTCCTCATTGGTCCCAATTCTATTGCTTTCATACTCAAATTTGATATTTCTGACACTATTACCTAGCAATTTTGGACTAATATGGTATTACTGATACTGTTAAGCAGATGAAGGTAGCTTTCCATCCCAAGACTCCCCTCTGAACCTTCAGTTCATGCCAGCTGCATTTCATTTATGATGTTATTCATTTTTTTGGACAGAATTGTCTCACTTTATCCCTGACTCCCCTACCTAATTCTGATTAAGCACTATCAGTTTCTCATCATGCGCACAGACAGCTTGCATACCAGAGCAATAAAATAACCCATTTTGTGCTCACGATATACCTTTGCCCTCGAACAGTTTTCATCACATGCCTAGTTCCTATCAGAGGCCTTAGATAGTTCTGAGGCCTGGAATCCCTGTGCAACCTCTTCCTCACAGCTGTCTACAGAAAATCCATGGGCACTGGTACAAGAAAAATCTATGAAAAAATCTGGGGTGGAACTTTTTTAGGTATGTGAAGGACTACATCCTATCCTTCCAAAACTGAATCAGCATCTCCAGAGACATGTCCAAGAAACAGTTCTCAGTGGAGATGTGCCTCCTCACACTTGCAGTCACCTCTACTTCCCCCTGTGGTAGCAACACCAAGAGAGACGCAAACAGGGTTAACACTAGAAAGAAAGGAAAGTTTCCCCATAACCAGGGCCTATTCTTGAAGAAAGCACAGGCCTACATTAGTTTTGCTGTTAAATTGCAGACATTAGGGAGAGAAGAAGGAAGAAATATATGCAGTAGATGTGTCCTTGTGACGCACTGGGAGTACCTACCCAAAAGAAGCATTTTGGCTGAGGGCATAGATGACCAGTGGTCCCTTTTCTGCTTCCCTTTTTCACCCTATTTTTCAAGGGCTGAAACAACAGCATCAGTCCTGAAAATCAGGCAGAGGTTTTGGGGACATCTTTGTGATTTGGAAACACTGTAGGATGATGCCTGTGTTTCTGCATCTTTCCTTGCAGGAGAAAGCCAGACTCTTAGAATCACCAAAGCATTCAATCACAGAGAGGTCCAGGTGGGAAAGGACTCCTGGAAACCACCTGGTCCAAATTTCTGGTAAAAGCAGGGCCTTAGATTAGATTGTCCACAGTCTTGTCAAGCAAAACATTGAACACTTCCAGCAAGAGAAAATTCTACCACTCTCTGGGCAACATGTTCCAGTGTTTAATTGTTCTCATGGTAAAGATAATTTTTTTTATAGCCAGATCAAATTTTCATTGAGGCAACTTCTGCCAACTGACTCTTTTCCTGTCCTTGGGCACCCTTGTGAAGGAAGTACATCCATCTTTTCTGTAACTACCTTTTAGATGTTGGAAGGGATTAGGTCCCTTCAGCCTTCTCTTTTTCTAAGCTGAACAAAGCCAATTCCTTCAACCTTTCTTCATATGCCAAGCCCTCCAACCCTCTAATCTTGTTGGTGGCCATTTGCTGGACCCTCTCCAATTTCTCAGTGTGTTTCTTGAATTGAGTAAGACCAACGCTGGACACAGCATTCCAGGTGTGGCCAAACAAATGCTGACTACAGTGGAATAATCATATCCTTTGATCTGCTGGATATGTTCCTGGTGATGCAGCCTAGAATATGGTTTGTTTTCCCTGCTGCCAGGGCACACTGATGACTCATGTTCAGGACCCCAGGTATTTTTCATCAGAGCTACTCCTAGACAGCCAGCCCCCACCCTGTGCTACTGCTTGGGATTACCCTGTCACAGGTGTAGGACTTCCTTCTCTACCTCATATGCTAGCCTTTTGTTACCAGGTGTCCTTTTCCAGCATCAGACAACAGCCTCTTCAGATGGAGAAAGTCTCCAGATCTTCTTCCTTTGTATTGCTCATGGGAAGCCTATCTCCAGAAATAACCATGAATGGCACCAGAACTCTCAGGCTTCAGAGGAGCAAACAGGAAGGGCAGAGGATCTGCTGATATAACAGGGGTATTACTTTCCATCCTTCAGTAACCACAAGTCTACACACTGGTGCCTGCTGAAACCTTGGAGCATATGCATGTACCTGTCTTGGCCTACTTGGCTGTCAGTACTAGAATAATTAGACATGTCAGAGGTCCACAGTTTGACCTTCAGTGTGTTGCTATGTCCTTGTTAGGTATGTAACTTTTGTTAAACAAAAGCACAATTAGGCAGGTGTTACGAAAAAACACATAACCAGCAGAAAGAGCAGAACTAAACTTATGCAAGAATATTTGCCTGGTGACTTGCTACACCAATCAATGAGTAACAGCAGCTCAGAATGATCCACCAATAAGTAAAGATCAAACAATTTGGAGGATGCTCTCCACCTCATAAAACTCAGCCACCTGAGCCTGAAGTGGTGGTGGAAAGACTCTACCTTCCATGATGTCTGACTGCGGAGGTTCTCCAGGGACACCCTGGACCAAGCTCATGTGGTCAGAATCACAGTACTTTAACAGCCTGCTTCTCTTCACCACCACCACTGACAACCATTGCTCCTGTCAGCAAGGAAAGTGAAAGTAGAGATAACAACTTTTCTGTAACTTTTAGTGTTCTTTGCAGTGTTAATCATTCTTTCACAGAGGCAATAAAATCCAGACTCCTTCATAAGGACACAATTATTGCATTGTAATTAATGTGAGTTTAATCCGTCGCGACCTAAACCACGACAATACCCACCTCTCTGTATTTGCAGAAAAGCAGTCAGTTACACACTGTTATTAAAACATTAAAGAACCATGCTGAGCAGTGCAGTTAAGTCCTAAAAGACCTTCTTTTTCACTCATTCTGCACTACCTTTAATTCACTTGCAACTTTTGCTCTAAGTATCGGCATTAAAACTTACAGCACACACAGGAATAGCAACACAGGCTTCCATAAGAGCAGCAAAGTATAGCTTTATATTGTTAACTTGCATGATAAAAAGGAACACAGAGGTACAATGGCAGGTAGGGGAACCCAAATAATACCCTGACCCAGCTTGTCCCAGGCCACCACAGGTGATTGGCTCATGAAGGGCTTATCTCCACAAACATGAAGGAACAGAAGAGGTGCGATGGGAGGTAGGTGATCTCCAATAACGTATTCAGAAAAAGGGGACTTGCTTCATCTCCTCCCAGGGCTGTCCCAAGACAGCCATCAGCCCCATGGTCCAGGTGTGAAACTCATCAGTATGAGTCAACAGGAGATGCTCTCTGGAGCACCTTTCAGACTGAGGGGAGTATTACTGCCTTGGGGGTACAGGGCACATTATGGGATGCCAGGAACATCTTAGGATGTTTACTGGAGTAAACAAAGTCAGGGAAAGGGAGGGATCAAGGTGGTTTGGGCAGGAACAAACACAGGAAAGCAGAGGGAAAAAGGGATAAAAGGGGCTGGTCACATGTAAATAGATGGATATTCAGTAAGCTTGTCTGACCGTGTCCTACACCTGATCAGTGCAGCCTGTCCTGTCTTCTCATTAAACTCCAATGTAAACTGGAATCTGGGGAGAGGTTGAGTAATATTTTTCCTTGCTTTTGCAATTTAATGTGAACAAGTGCTTCTGACAATGTGTGCTTGCAACTCCAATATTCTATGCATCCCATATAAGAGAGTCTATGGAAGAGGTAAGATAGATAAATTGATTCCTTGGTATCTTACCAACTATTCAGTTTAGCCTCTCTCATTTCCAGATACCCTTTCTCATGTGCAAAGAAATATATGGGATGGAAAAGATCTGAGAGTCAGTCACCTGCAACATCCCTGGCATGCCCCTCACTGATAGCAGCTGAGATTGGGGCTGGATCCAATGCACTGCTGGGAAATACCTAAAATCTGGCTTTACTACATCCTTTCTTGAGAGTCCAATGCAGCGCTTCATCCTTTCAAAGCCAAGTCATCAGCTTTGCAGATCCTTCTTCTGGGAAGAGCAGGGCAAAAAAAGGGTGAGGGGGTTGAAATGTTATCAAAGGTTTTGGTAGTTGTGTACAGAACCAGTTTCTACCCAGTCTTCTCAAGTTTGGCTTTCTTTGAAATGGCTGAAGGGTAGCTTCATGTTCTTTAGGGAATCCCACAAGTAGCATAGACAGCTACAGTAAGTCACTCCCAGTCCTTGTCTCTGCATATACCATTTAGACAGTGAGATGGTATTAGAAGCTGAACTGGAGAGCAGTTTTTGCTTTGTAAAATGACTAAAAATGTCTTATCTATATTGTTAGCTCTGTCTCCATGTGACTATGCATGTCTGTTTATTCTGGGGGGGTCAGCATACATTTCTATGTTTGGAAGGCCTTTTGCATGTGGGCTTTGGGGTCTGCCCACATAAAAGCATAATACACACCCACTTCTTCAAGGGACATGTCATCTGGTTCAGATGATGTTGACTGTTCTTACAAATGAAAACTGTGGACAAATCCAATTATTATTGCAGTATGAAAGGAATGGATGTGCAATGATCTAGGCTCAGAGTAGACTGCTACAGAAATATGAGTGTGGGTTAAAGTAAGAGTAGAGACTGCCTGGGGATCAAGAATTATACTACCTTTTTTTCCTGGAAAGAGGCAGCTGAGCCCTTCTATTGTGGGCTCATGGTAATCAAGCAACCATGAAAGAAGCCATCTACTATGTCTCCTCCAAGTCCACCCTTCTCCTCCTGGGATGCCATCCTGGAGGCAAAATTCCTTCATCTCCTTTTCACTTCCCTGCCCCTACTTCCCCTCCTTTCCCCTCTTCTTCCCTAACTCAGGATTGAGTTTCAGGATTCAATGTTTCCTGCAGTTTACTTTCAGCATTAACTAAAGTTATCAAATAAATTTGTAAAACTCAAATGAAAAGCAAGCTAGTTACTTTAGCAAAAGATATTCCACAGACACTCACACAAAATGAAGAACAGGCATAAATAAATAAACAATCTAAAACATAGCTAGCCAGATGGTTAAATAGTAAGGCAAACTAGATTAGAGAAAGTAAGAAAACCATCATGAAAAGGGCTTATGACTGAACAAAATAAATCACAAAAAAAAAGAAGGGAAAAAACACGACAGTGGCAGTAACCAATATAAAAATCAAGTACCATAAGCCCCCAAAGCAGGGCATCCTTGCTGCAGTGACCATGGGATGGTGGAGTTCAGGCTTCTGAGAGGAGGAAACAAAGCAAATAGCAAGATCACAATGCTGGATCTTTGGCTTGTTCAGGGTCCTTCTTGGAAGAATTTCATGTGTCACAGACAAAACAGTCTTACCCTGAGGAACTTCACTTCCTTTCATTTATTGCCCAGTAACATAAATTTCTAATTCTGATTTAGATACTGAGAAACAAAGAAGACATAGACTACTAAGGAAACACTTAAGGAAACACCCTTCCCCAGGTTCACATTGAGTCCAACACCTCTCCTCCACCCTTGTCATCTCAGCGTCTCTTGTTTCCATCACATGATATACTTAGTCCTTCCCAATTCCTTTGGTGAGGCAAGGGGCAGCTCAGGAGGTTGACATCATGTTCCTCATGGTTTCTTTCTGCTGTGCCTTGCTTCTTGTTCATTTTCTCTACTGCTCCTTGCTTCTTACCTCTTCTGCTCTGGCATGGGTTTCTTCACAGGCCATGGTCCCTTCAGGGGTTTTACATGCTCTTGCATGGGAAAGTGGCTCCTCCACAGGCCACTCTCCTTTTGGGAGGGTTCGGGTTCCAGCATGTGTTCCTCCATGGGATGCACTCACTTCAAGGGTTGTACTTGCTCTGGCATGCGCTGCCTCTTTCCAACACAGCAGCTCCAGTCATCTCCCCAACAATGTCCCCTTCCACGTGTCTTTTTTTTGTGTCTCCACTCATGTCTTTCCTGTCTTTTGTGTGTCCACGTGTGTGTACTCACATGTATCCTCCTGTGTCTCCTCTCAGGTCTCTGTCGCAGGTGAATTATTAAGAGAAATCATCATCATGGGGTTAACTAAAAGGATTTTATTAATGATTATACAATGATCAAATGGTAATTAAATGATGATTGAATGAAAATTAAATGGCAATCAAATGGTGATTGGGCAATAGTTGAATGGTAATTAAACAATGGTTTGACAATGATTTGACTGATAATTTAAAGAATAATTTAGACGGTGATTAGATGGCGGTCAAACACTCTACTACTTACTACACTTCTAAGAATTAAGCTATAGCTGGATATATAAATGTCACTAGCATACAATATACTTTTAGGCCTAATGATGTAAAATGTTGCTTACCTCATTATAGATATCAGATGCCGGGTAAGGGGTCTCTCAGCCTCGAGGAGTAACCTTGAGAGGCATCCCTGTTCAACAGGGAGATCACCGCCATGCAGCCTGCTGCCATACAGGAGAGCTCAATGGGCTTGGGGGGCTACAGATATTTATAGTGTAAAGTGATTGACTCGTAGTCAGTCCCCCCTTTGGTTTATGTGCAGGAGTGCAGCCATAGCAACTATAGTTTTGTCTAGTCCCAGCTCAGGCTGGTACTGTTAGCTCCTGATAAGACATGGCTTAGATTCCTTAGTTCCTGAGAAGATATGGCCTAGCACAGTTCTCGCAGTTTGCACAGCAGGGCTGATTTCAGTCAGGTCTACGTGTCGGTGATGCCTGAACCAAAGTACCATTCACTCAGTCTGAATGGGTGCACCCGTCACAGTCTCCTTTTTGTTTCCTTTACCCCTAGCAGCTAGCAACCTCTCTTAAATATATTTGAGCAGAGATGCCATATGCTCCTCTGATTGGTTGAGGTTTTGACACCTGGTGGGTTGATTTTATCTGTTTCAGTGCCAGCTGGAACCAGTTGTGACAGGCACAGAGCAGTACATGGCCTCCTTCTGCAAAGGACGCCCATGCAGCACGTTGCTAGTGAAACCCTGAAATTTATGCCCAATAAACCATGAGAGACTGTCCTGAAGAGAAGAGAGGTCCAGGAGAACTGGCTGATTTTCAAGAATCATCTACTTCAAGCTCAGGAACCCATGTACAGAGTTCATCCCCATGTACAGGAAGCCAAGCAAAGGTGGCAGAAGGCCTACATGAATGAACAAGGAGCTCCTGACAAAACTCAGACATAAAAAGGAAATATACAAGTACTAGAAGCAGGGTTGGGTGACCTGAGAAGAACATAGAGACTCTATCAAAGCTCACAGGCATGGGGATAGGAAAGCTAAAGCCCACCTAGAGATGAGTCTGGCACAGGATGGGAAAGGCGACAAGAAAAGCTTCTACAGGTATGTCAGCACCAAAAGGAAGACATGGGGAAATGGCCCTGCTGCTAAATTGGAATGGGACTTGGTGACAATGGGCACAGAAGAGGCTGAAGTGCTCAATGCCACCTTTGTTGCATTCTTTATTAATAAGATTTACCTTCAGGAATTCCAGGCCCCTGAAGTCAGTGGGAAAGTCCAGAGCAAGGAAGACCAAGGTCCTCCTCAGCTGATGAGGATCAGGTTGAAAGAACATTTAAACAAACTGGACACACACAAGTCTTTCTGACCTGACAGGATGCACCCGCAAGTGCTGAGGGAGCTCAGCAATGTCACGTGAGGCCACTCTTGATTATCTTTGCAAGGTGATGGGGATCTGGACAGGTTCATGAGAACTGGAAAAAGTAAATGTCACTCTAATCTTCAAGAAGGGCAAGAAGGAGGATATGGGGAATGATGGGCTGGTCAGCCTCACCTCAGTCCCTGAGAAGATGATGGAAAAAAGTATCCACGGAAACATTTCAGGTGCATGAAGGACAAGATGATTGGGAGTAGTCAGCATGGATATAAGAAGGAGAAATTGTGTTTAACCAGTATGATAGCCTTCTGCAATGAGATGACTGGCTTGGTGGAGGAGGGGAAAGCAGTGGATGTTGTTCATCTTGATCTTAGGAAAGCTTTCAATGCTGTCTCCCATAATATTCTCATAAACAAACTGATTACGTATGGGCTAGGTGAATGGACAATGAGTTGGACTGAAAACTGACTGAACTGCTGGTCTCAAAGAGTTGTGGTCAGCAGCATAAAGTCCAGCTGGAGGCCATTACTACCTCAGGGATCAAGAATGGGTCTGATGCGGTTTCACATCTTCATGAATAACCTTGATGATGGGACAGAGTGCACCCTCAGTGAGCCTGGAGATGATACAAAACTGGGAGGAGTAGTTGTGCCCATTCAGAAGAATCTCAACAGGATGGAGAACTAGGCAGACAGAGACCTCATGAAGTTCAGTGAAGGGAAATGCAAAGTCCTGCACACAGAGAGGAATAAGCCCAGGCACCAATACATGCTGAGGACCAACCAATTGCAAAGCAACTTGGCAGAAGGACCTGGAGGTCCTGATGGACAATGAGGTGAACATGAGCCAGCAAAGTGCCCTTGTAGCAAAGAAGGCCAAAAGCTGCCTGGACTCCATTAGAAGAATTGTTTCCAGCAGGCTGAGGGAGGTGAGTTTTACCCCTCTGCTCAAGACTGGTGAGGCCACAACTGGAGTTCTGTGTCCAGTTCTAAGCTCCCCAGTACAACAGAGAGAGGGACATACTGGAGAGAGTCCAGCGAAGGGCCACAAAGATCATTAAGGAATGGGAGCATCTGTCATAGGAGGAGAGGCTGAGAGAACCCAACTGTTCAGCCTGGAGGAAACGTGGCTCAGGGGGATCTTACCTATATAAATACCTGATGGAGGGGAGTAAAGAGGATTAAGCCAGACTCTTCTGAGTGGTACCCAGGGACATGACAAGAGGAAATGGGCACAAACTGTAATACAGGAAATTCCACTTAAACATAAAAAAAGGTTTTTCACTGACTGAACACTGGAACAGGTCGCCCAGAGAGGTTGTGGAGTCTCCATATTCAAAACTCAACTAGACATGGTCCTTAGGGACTTGCTTTAGCTGACCCTGCTTCAAGCAGGGGGTTGAGACTTGACAATCTTCTAATATCCCTTCCATCCTCATCCATGCTGTGATTCTGTGGTTTTGGGACAAACAGCACCTACACCCACACCCCTTGCCCCCCAAATTTTAGCAGATCCACACAGAAAAAGAGGCAATGATACCAAGCAAAATTATCCTCTGAAGAATTTGTGGATCACAGACTCATTTTGCTAGAGCATGAAAATATTAGAGATATAAATAATTTTAGGTCCAGAAAAGTCCTGATAGGTAAGAAAAAATTAAACTGACAGTTAATGTGTTTGGGACAGCTGGTTCTTGACATTCTTAAGAAAATATCCTACCTTAAATCCCTAGAAGTTTTTAAAAAATATATCTGGAATCAAGTAATTTGAGTTAAAAGGGCTCTTACAATCCAAATCCATCCATATTCAGTGTCACCAAGTATGGGCAATGTTTCAGTAAGAGAGTTGTGTTATTACCTTAGTCTACCATAAAACAGATGCTGGCAATGCTATTTTTAATTTATGGCAATTGCTGTGTGGTTTGATTATCCAACAATAAAACAGCTGAGGAAGACAAAATGCTACATTCAAAAGACATCAAAGAAGGGGTGTCACCTGACACTGAAATGAAAAAGCAAATGTTTTTGTATGACTATTCATCACTGTGTGGACTAGGTATCACAGTGGTTGAAAGGGACTGAACCACCCAACACAAACTGACTTCCTGAAAAGCCTGAAGGTGCAACATACTCCTCTTCCTCACAACGTTGTCTTCCCACAGACAACTGCATCCTGAAGAACACATTTGATGCTGATTGTGATTCAAGCTGTGGAACAATCACTACATGCCATGCCAGTTTTTCTTGCACTCAAATATGGATGTTGGGTTCAAGACCATTTGATTTTGAACATATAATTATCAACATCAGGTCAGCAGATAAGTTTTTACCTGCCACAGTTTAGAAGTTTCCATCTAAGTTGCTCATTGTGTCCCCTTTGTATCCATTACAGAGAAACAAGTGGCTCTAAGAAGAAATTTGTCACTTCCCAAGGTATTTTAGACAGACAAAATAGCTCAGTCAATTGCACTTGGGGCATGACGCTCTCTCCACAACATTCAGATTACTACCTCAAACGCAACCCCTGGAAGCTAGGTGAGAAGACTCTAACACCATGTGGCTGGAAGACAGCTCCAGTTTTCCCTGACCAGCCACACAGATCATGACCCTACACTGTACTACTGAGCGTCATCATTGAAATGGGCCCCTCTATTTTCATCTCAACTCACAGCAAACAATGCCCCTCTATCCACCACCTCAATCTAGTATTACAGTTCTCCTCCCCTTCACCCCTTTTCCACATCTGTTTCTTCTTCAGCTCAATGATGTAAGAGATGATGCATTAATTCCCTCTTGAACTGCATGATTAATATTTTTCTCCATGGCTCAGATCATGATCTTCTTGTCTTTGCCCACAACAGCTGCAGTTTCCTTCCATTCATTTTTTCCTCAAAGATCACTTCAAGGAATATATTCTGAGTTTCTGACAATACCAACTTACCTCACTGTCATAGGAAATCTAAGTTAATGCATTCATTCTTAAACACCTTCATGGGCTGTAGATTGCTGTGGGAGATGAGAGCTGCAGAATCTCCATTGCTGCTAAACTCTAAGGAGGCCTTAGAGCTTGCCTGAAATCACCCAGGCAACTAATAGCTTCAGGGAAGAGAGCAGAGCCCATCCACTCTTGGCCCATTTCCAGTTGTGGCTTCTTTATGTCATGGTCAGCAGCCAGAGGTCCCCCTCCCACCCCCTTTTTTGTGAATGTTTGTTAACCCTCACTGCCAACTTTGAATACCACTTTGGTAGATGATCAGACTAACAGTTTCGCACCCTTTCCCCTTGCTGTCCCTTTCACTTGGGTAGATCAATCCTATACTAGCTCACAATTGCCTTATCATCTTCCTGCACATGTAATTTTTTTCTTTTTTTCAGGATGTTAATAAATTTCCCTTCCTTCCTGCCCTCTTCCAGCTTGACAGCAGTTAGAAAGCAGTATTAAAATGAGCACCACCTGTGCCCATCTGTACCCAAGTCTTTTTTCTCTATAAAGCTGTTAACGTGAGGTTAGCTTCGAGTTACTACCTCAGGGTAAGAGAACCATGGCATGTCCATTTTCAGGGATTGTCCTGTTTAAACACTGTCGTGGGGGGGAAGTACTCATACACTTACCCTCGTGCAAATACCAAGTGATTAATGTTTCAATTAAAGGTAATTTGATTGTATAATGTGGCTGTGTTTACATCCTTGCATTGCAAGGCTATCTTTTATAGCACCTTCAATAACAGTCAGACAGTATCTAGGCACCACAGCTCTGCTTCCTTACTAATCACTGAAGTGGCAGCTGCTTTGCTGTCCAGCCTACAAGTGAGGAATGTATTCAAACAAAATTTATCTTTGCCTGCATATTATGCTTCACACAAATCTTTAGGTGCAGGTGGCACTAAGGACGCAGAACTGTCCATCACGCAGGATTTGATCAATCCGCTTTGCACCATCCAGAGCAAAATCCTTACTTAATAACTCCTCCCATGGAACAATATATCTCTACCTATAAAGAACAATCATTTCTTTTTCACTGTTAAAGATACCAAAAGCATGATACAGACTTCCTGAGGCACCAAATGACCATCAGCACTGGCCCATCCAGAAAGATAACAACTCTAAAACCCCAGATTGAGCGTATTCCTCGTCTTCCTGGGCAACAAAAAATAGTTCAAAGTGAAAAAAAAACAGGACACTTCCACAACTCTGAAGAGTTTCACTAATCGCTGTAGAATAATACTCAAACAACTTTTGCTTTTTCATTAGACTAAAATCTGAGCCTTCCGAGAGCAATATTATAATCCTTCGTTATAATCCTACAGGTTCCAAGCAGGTTCAAATCCCCTCTTTTGGCCCAGCTTCAGGTCCTTATTTTAAAGTCTATGTGACTTCTTCATGTGGTATATAGGGTATATAACTACCTGTCTCATATGAAATACTGTACAGTAAAAGGGAAGGAAGAGGCATTTTTTGTAACTAAGTATATCACTGTGTTGAGAACTTGGAGTAGCACAGTGACACAAACACTGTAAGGTCTCACACAAAAACCTGAGACTGCAAAAGGAACAATACATTTTGAGGAAGAAAGGAAAAAGGGAATGTGTTGAAGAAAAGAACTGCAAAATTACTGTGAGCATTTATTCTGGAAGTATATTGCTTACTGAGCTAATAGAAAAGGGTTTTAAAAGCTTTGGCCTGGATCAAGCTGTTTGAAGTCACTCTATTATGAAATTATTGTTTTCTCCCCTCACAATTTTGGAATCAATGGTGACTTTGGAGCACTTTCATGACAGTCCATGTATGGATCCTTTGGACAAACTGCTGGCATTTTATTCCCTGATATTATACACCTTTAGAGTGTGGTGAGGAAAGTGGGTTTATTTGACTATGTGCAAACAGTGTGGCAACAGACAAGCTCGTATTTGGAACTGGGATCACTTTTTCAGTTGAGCCAAGTAAGTTCCTCTTGTTTTACTACTAATGTATTTCTTAAGTTTGTGGTGGGGTGGACAAAGGGATTGTGTGATGTGACAGCATAATGAGAAATTTCTGCTGCCTTGGATCTCTTGAACATGCATTCTCCAACCAGGTGTTTGAGTCCTCAGCTCATATTTAGTTAACAAAGTTTTTCAGGAACCACAAAGATAGTTTTCTAGCTATATGCATCAGCAGTAGTCCACAGATCCTCGCCCCCTCCCGTAGCCACAGTGCTAAATTTAAGACTGTTGTTTATACCCAGTGGGAATGGTGTCTTAGCCCAGCTTCAGTATGAGCTGAAAGTAGTTGCTTGCTTTCTTTTGCATAACACTAAGGTGTGTGGAAAGGAAAAAAGAAGATGTAAAGATTTCAGGAGAAAGTAGTTCCCATGGAAAGACAGGGCATATTAGTTTTTGCAGCGACTGCTTTAGATGTGAGCAAGCCTTTTATATTTAGAAATGGCACTCTTCTGAACGTAGTCTTTATAAGGATGGACCATCTTCCCCAGCTTTTGTGTAACAGCATGAAAGTTGGGGCAATGGGTGAGTTTGTTGGGTTGATTTTTGTTGTCCTAAAACATTCAGTTGCATACCACCACCTGAACACACACACTCCCCAGACAGGCATGGGACTCTCTTAGGTGCTAGCTCACATCTGCAAGCCCCATACAGCTATACAGCTGCCTTTAAATCTTTAGGGCATCTTACAGGCCTATTTTGGGGTAGATGAATGCAGCTCCAGTTCCTGTGGAAGTAAGGAATCTAAAGATACTATTTTGAAAACATCATTTGCAAAAGTAGGACAGCAAGATACTGCCAGCTTCCATCAGCCCAACCTCAATCTATGCTAATATAAACTTGCCAGTTATCAGTACAAAAGGTATTCTACCATGAACAATCAACCAACAAAAGGTGTTGGTGAGTGAAAGTCTAAGTAATGGTATTGCCTTTTCACACAAACACAGCAGCCCTAATGTGAGGTTCAGTTTCTACACAGAAAGTATCTTGCATGCTTTTTAAAACAAACTGTATTTCAGACCTGTTATAGATCAGTAATTGCTGTGTCATGACTCCTGTTCTTCAGGAAGGAGGGAAAAAAAGTCTTTCCCCAAACAGTAGGCTTTAGAAACTACTGATTCCTCCAAAGACAAGAATAGATTTTCCAGGTTTCTAGGATGCTGGTATCCTGACTCTTTTCAGTGCTTTTTTTTTTTTTTTTTTTTTCTCATTTCCGTGGAAGATATTCAAAAGGACTTAAAACAGCTAAGAACACCACAGGAGCTGGGCCTCCTGAGAATCTCCAAGCGCAAAAAACATAAAAAACATCCTTTAATCACTACACAGTTTTTGAGACATCTCCTCCTGAGAATTCAGTGAAAGAATAGCTAAGGAATTACTTGGTTCATTCCCTGGATACTTCTCATTGGAGGAAGCCAAGATCCACAAGAATATATGGAATATATCGCCAATTCTGTGATTTTGTAAGATTAAGAGGAAAAAGAAATATGACTGTTTGCATAAGTATATTAATTGCTTTTTATGTGCAATACAAATATAAGGGCTCCCCCCTCCACACCCCCCCAGTACAAAGATGCCCTAAGGATTTACAAGAGATCTGTTTCTTTTGGAAGGGACAGCCAGAGAGAAGACAGAATAAATGGTGTATCTGGAATGGCACTAAACTCCTGAAACCTCAGTGTTGCTCTTTAGGATGGTTCAGCATTACGCAGTGAGATGGTCTCACGACTTGGAAACCTCTCCAGAGCTCATGTAACACTATTCACTTGTTAAGAGAGGTTTATATGCCTGGGTCAAGTTCCACATAGAAACATTACAGCAACTTTCAAAGTATGGAATTTGGAAAGAAAACCTCCTTGGAACTGAACATTTGTTAATGCAAGATTTAACCTCATCTTCCATTTTAGCAAAAGTATTTTGTATCTGCAAGTAATCCCACTCTTTGAAATAGCATTGTAGAGTGAAGTAACAAACTGTCTTCTCTCCCTATGTGCTATGGTTAACCCTTTTAGCCTCATCAGGTAAAGTATTTTTGGGTCATAAAAAAAGGATCTTTTAATATGTATCATGTTACAAGCATAAGTAAATGTTCTTCTTAGTATCTAAATTGTTATGAATTCAAAATGAATATGATCATTTGTGTTGTATACTTAAAAGTTCCCTTCCTCATTTCAAGGTCCCTCACTTAAAGTAATTAACTTTTTAATATATATATATATCTATCTCTCTTTCTGAGTTCTAGTAAAAACAAGCTTAGGAGCCTAAGGGATTAGACGTGCCAATGAAAAACCCAGCCTTATACTCCCTTTCTGTCTTTGATCTGCTCTTTGGCAAACAGGAAGAAGAAATAAACACAGAAAGACACTCAGCTGTCAGGGGGCAGACATGGCTGGACTATATCTGAACTATAGATGATTTAGCTCTCAGAAAATTATGCAGAAAATAAAGTCATCCCAAAATGATGCTTCTTTTTCAGAGAGTCAAGAAGAATCTGCCCCAGAAGTCATTGTGCTTAAATCAAAGGAACCCAGACAATATGACAACAAACTGAACATGGCTTGTTTGGCAAGGACTTTCTACCCTAAGAACATCAGCCTTGATGTGCCCAAGAGTGACATTGTATATGATCTGAAGGCACCTCTTGTCACATCTGAGGGGATGTATAGTATCATAAAGGTATTTGGAGTGGAACCAGATGCAGAGGTGACCTGCAAGGCTATGCACAAGGGGAACAAGACTACAGCCAGCATAATTCTGCCAGGTACAGTGTTGTGATCCAAACGCAATGTGATTCTGGGAGATGCATCTTCCAACATTTTTTCTTGCCCTTTGAGAACCTAGTAGGAACAAATAAGTACAGTCAGAAAGATATTTAGGCACTTAGGTGAAGATGAGATATTCAAAAGCACCTAGCATACATGACCTTAATTCAAGGATTTTTCTCACCTGGAGTTTTCTTCCCAAAAAAGAAAAAACAAACAAAAACCCCCCTAACACCCAGCCCCCCCAAAAAACCCAACCCTCTACTATTTTACTATTTGTGAGTCTACCTTTATCTAAGGCAAAATAGTTCAAGGGACACGACTATACATGCCTACTAGAAGAAAGCTTGAAATAACTTTTATGAAAACATAAAATAAAAAAGGACATGTAGGGTTTTTTCCCCCAAATCTTTTGGTTATTTTTTGATCACTTTTTAAATTGTTTTTTTCCTATGGTAAAGTTCATTTCAAAAGGGAGAGAAAATAAAACTCAACAATCCTGGTTTTTTTTTCTGCAATCACAGGTAGAAAGCTAATTTTTCTCTTCAGGTTAATCTCAGAATTAATGACCTGCTATATGATTCTCCAGTACTGCTTATCTAGTGCTGGGAAAAGAGCTATAGGTATGTTTTGTGTAATTTTTGTTTTATATAGTTTGGATACAATTTATAGTGTCTCTCAATCATTCAACAGAAGAGAAAACTGAAGAATTTGAAACAGTTAATGCTTGCAACATTACAGATGCCTCTACAAAAGGTTAGTTGCCTAAAGGAACAATAGAGTATGGTTACTTTATTGGGGATTCAGTAACAATGCATGAAAATGCATTGTCTTTGGTACAGAAATGTCTGAATTGTAGATACTTATTAAGCAATAAGCTGTACTTTTTGTGGGCTCAATACCAAAACATGAAAAATTGCTTTCTCTGGTGCAGAAATGTCAGAATCGGAAATACTTATTGAGAAATAACCTGCTGTTTCAGGTTAACAGACTAAATAGCTGACAAATTTCAATGGGATAAAACAGCAATGGGAAGTAAATTCCTCACTGGGCAGACATCTCCTCTCTTCCCTGCACTTGATACATTCCTCTGTCATCTTTTCCTTTGTTCTTGCTTCCCTTATCCACCTATGATGTGTGGATTTTCCTTCTTTTTTTTTGGGGGGGTGGGGGTGGGGGGGATAATATCAAGACCACACTTTCTTCCCTCTTCTTCTTTTTAAAGCAGATGTCAAAATGGAGAAAGTGAATATGCTGTTCATGGCTGTTTTGGGTTTGAGAGTCCTGCTGGCAAAAAGCATCGCCTTCAATACAATCATGAGTATCAAACTGTTTCTCTTCTGAGGTAGGAAATGCATCATTCAGTCCCTGGGAACACAGGAGGCAAGTGCAAGGAGTGACCAGTTGGCTCTGCATCCTTCTGTAACCCCACAAGGAATGACATCAGTTCAGCTGTTCCTGTTTCCACTGGATAAGTTAATGTAACACCCTAATTGCACCCCATCCCCAAACTGCCTTTGCATCAGGCTAGTCCAGAGTATCTCAGGTTCTATCAGAAATCTTCTGCTGGTTTTTTCAAGTGGCAGAGCACAAAGTCTGGATAAATGTCCAGATCAGCAAGAACTAAAAAGGGAGAATCCCAAAAGCCAGCAAATGTGAAAAGGGGCACAGAAAAAGGAGGGAGAATTCTGAAGAGCAGGTATCCAAAATGACAAAAAAAGATTGTCCAATCCATTCCAGATTAACAGAAACTCGGCACCACTGCATTAAATGTAAATAAGAATTTAAAACATTGTTTGCTCTTTCAGGTACTGGGTAAGTGAGTGAGCAATGGGCTGAAGAAGAGCAGAAAAGAACACACAGCAGGATAATTTAAACACCACGGGTCAGCTTTGCTACCAATAAACAGCTAAAGAATCAACAAACCCCCCAGTTCCTGTAGATCTATGAGTCCCTTTACTTCATCAAGGTGCTCTTCAGTTAACACCATCTGGAAGTCTTCTGAGACAGCTAATACTGCTGAACTCTTGCCTAGCTTAGTTTCATTAATTGTTAGAACAATTTTTGTTATTTCTTATTTCCATAACAAATCTCCCTCATCCCTCTGCTAAGCAGGAACAGTTAGCTCTCCTCCTCCTATATCCATTGCACTGAAGCATCCAAATTGCTTAGATAGTTTCGAAATCTTCAAATTGAACTTTATACTTACTACGCTTTAAAAATACCATCTCTGGTCATATTACATTATTGTCTACAGAAGCAATGCTTTTCTGCTTAGGGATCCCAGGCACAGAGGGAGCATTGTATAGTTTTAATTTTTATAAGCTTTTATTAGTGGCAATTTTCTAGTGCAGGTAGCTAGATCTCCACTGGACCTGAAGGAATTCACTTCAGATAGGCATATAGTAGAACATTTTTTTCTTTTGTTAAATACCTGCATTTTAGGTTTCCTTAATATACACCAAAATAAAGTTTTATTATGCTTGGTTTGCACTGTGCCCTTTCTTCTGAAAGTTGGGTGGAAATTGTTGAAATTCCACTGTCCTACCCAGTGACCACTGAGAACTAGAAAACCACGTATTACAGCCTAGATTTCCTTTTTATTAAATATGTCTTTCTTGGGCTTTCCACAGGGAAAGAGAGACCCCTTGGCACATTTAAAAGACTTCAGGAGGGCTATGAATTCTGCCCCTATTGGGTTTAAAGGAATTTTAATTATTCATGCCCCTTTCAAATTACTCAGGCTCAAAATTGTGGATCATAACAAAAAGAGAGATGGGTCTGAAGAGAAAACAGTTAAGACAAGGGGTAATATGAGCATTAATGTACAGACCTCAGAAGGTGAGAGAACAGGCTGCTGATTTTCCACTCACCAATACTAGGAACAGGCCAACCGGAAACACTGTGGGGTGTTTTGATAGATAACCTAGCCGTTTGGTTGGCAGTCAAAAAAACCCAGCACTGACTTTTTTCTCACAAGCTGCAAGCTGCTGCGTGCTTGAAGCAGGATACTGTGGTTAAAACACGTGACTCAATCACACTATGCAAGACAAATTCCCTCTTGCTTTTAAAAACATGTTAACCACTTCCTGGGGGGCAGGGCCCACAACGTTTTTCAGATGCTGACTGAACTACTGCTGGCTCCAAAATGGCCCCCAGAAGGGTGCATGGCAAAACCTGTTTAACTAACATTGACAAGTTTAGTCGTTGAAACCCTCACTCCTGTCCAGAAGATGTGACATTTCTATGGTGAAACCACTGTCTCTAGGTCCTGCAGCTCTGTGGTTGGGTCCCACGAGCACACACTTAGCGTGGAAAACCATGGTGGTCATGTTTTTGTTTCCTAGGCATCCCAAGGGCCAGATGGACATGTGGAGCCAGCTAGACTATAAATGTCCCTTGAAGCAGCCTCCTTCCTGTCCCAGTTAAGCAGGCTATACTCCACTTGTGCAGCTTTAGTGACTCAGCCACACAACCAGACCAGGCTAGACTGCTCTCACAGCACCCAGCTTCTACTGTACTGCTTCCTTTCCACTCTGGCTGCTGATGCTGAGTTAATTTTGCTGTAGGTAGTGCCCAGCACTCTGGTAGCCTTCTGTCCCCAAGCATGGTGCTGTCCCCAGCAGCTCTTTAACACCCTCCTGCAAGTGGGGTAGCCCCAGACCAAACCGTCCATGTGACATAGAGCCTGCAGAAGCAGCGAGCTGCCCTGCATCATCCCTGGGTTGTCACTAGAGTCCCAGGAACTCTGCAGCAGGGTCTTTGCATGGTGCAGGTGTTACGTACCTCATCCTATAGGCAGCTTCTCCTCATGACTCTTTCTCATAAGGGCAAACACTGATCCTTTTTGCTTCTGTGGGTCAGGTGTACACTCAGAGGGTTGTGGGCTGAAAGATGCAGCTAAAAGCATCTGCCCATAGAAGCTGCCTTTGAGTGGTAGGCAGTGTTGCCAAAGGAGCACTTGCTTCCAAGCTTCTCCGTGTTAGCATTGATTTGCTTTAACAGAACACCTTGCCTTCTGAATATTGAAGGAAGGACATGAGGTTTCAACACATCACATATACCCGCTCCTCTTCCTATTAGTCTAACAGGTAAATAGTCTATGTTAGTCCAACAGGAAAATAGTCTACAGGTGCAATAATATGCCAGATGAGGAAACATAATCAGTGAGTAGCAAAATTTATGCAGAGTAATACTAGCCTTTGTCCCAGCCCAAAAAGGTGCTTAGGCTGGAAATTCAGCTTGACCATGGCACTGGCATCCTTACAAGACCTTCAGAAACTGGTGCATACTATAGGTACCAAATATCAGAGCTCAGCGACAGCTGCCAACTTGTTTGCTTTCCTCTCAACCTCCACAGGACCAGACATTTCTCAAGAGAATGGAGGAACAGCACAGCAGCTTCTGGGATGGGCCTGAGACTCTCGGACTGACCTGTGCCTGTGGGGTGACCCTTGAGACCTGGGAGAAAAGAGTGAGGTGAAGGCACTTCACAGAGGAAAAATGTAAACAGAGATTTAAGAGGACAGGGGTCCAACAGTACTTTGATGAGGACAGTAGCTGGGCCACGAAGAAAGGATTTTGACATGTGTTGGTAGTGAGTTCTCCCTGAGGAGGGGTGACATCTATTCACTTGCTATTTGATAGTTGAGCCTCAGTAGCTGCTGTGTTCCAGAGAGGAAGCTAGCTTGTCTCTCAGTTTGCCTGTGCATTTCCACCCAGGGCTGGCAGGAAAGAACAGACTGAGCTCCAGCTAACTCCAGCTTGGGACAAGTAGCAGGAGCTGCAGGTGATCCTCCCTGCCCCCAGGGGAAAACATGAGCCTTCAGCAGCAAATGGCAAAGGCAGACCAGGAGAGAGAACTCTGGGCCTCAGGCAAGTAGAGGGCTTTTTATCATTTCTACTGGAGCTGGAGAGAGGACAAAGTTGGAAAGCACAGGGAGACAGCATGTGGAGGTGAACTGCGGCATCTGTGGGCATGAGACCTGCTATCAGAGCAGTGTTTCTTCTTCAGCACAGAGCACATTTCTCCTGGGGTCATCTGTGTGTATTGTCTGGGAAATCATCATTCACTAAGCATTTCTGTTTTGACCAATTCACCTCCTCTTCCAAAGACAATTCCCAGGGATGGAGGAGTGAATCCTTTCAAACTCGTCCCTCATAGACAACATGTTTTCCTTATCCAGCTCCTGGTGCAGCTGCACCCCTGCCCAGCCCCTCTGAGATGTTTGTCCCTGCAGGCAAGGGGGAGGTGGAACCCATTGGGGAAGGAAGGAAGGAGGGAGGACAGACACAGAGTTGCCTGTCAAAAGGGAAACTCTGCTTGGGCAGGGATCAGAGAATTTCTGCAGCTCCCGGACCCTGCTGCTCTTTTGGAACAGACCCTCGGATCCCCATCTCCTGCTGGACCTGTTCTGTAGCACTACAAGGTGAGCACTTCATGGCCGGGCACTTCAGGGCTTTGCCCACTGCCCTGTAGTGCTCTGGCCAGGGACAGTTCTGATGGTTGCGGAAGCCCGGGGCTCATGTCCTCCTCCACTCCATGCTTGTGCCTCGAGGGTCTGAGCTGGGCAAGGGGGCATGGCTCTTTCCTGGCTCCCCAAGGCGCAGCAGGCTCAGGGCAGGCACTAGCAGTGTGGGATGGGACATGGGTCAGCCTGGCCCCAGAGCCCAGCCCCAGTCCCACTGTCAGCAAGAGAGGAGCACACCTTAGTCTGTGGGGCCAGGGTGTGCTGGGGATCCCAGGCCCAGATTGCAGAGCTGGGGTCTGCCTGCATTGCTTGGTGTCTGAGAGTCTGCCCAACCCCTGTCCCTATTTGTCAGAGGGGTGATTCTGAGGAGTGTCTCCAGCAGCATCTCCTGTTTCATGGGACAGATCAACCAGTGCATCAGAAACGGCCCCTCTGAGAGATGAATGCAGCTCTTCCCAGACATGAGATGAGGCCTCAGCATGGTGATCCCTGTAGAAGAGGGTTGGGAGTCCCTCTTCCAGCTGTCTGACCATGAGCACTTGGCTTTTGTTGTGTTCCTGGCTCTGGATTTCTGGCTTTCCTGCCCAGCCAGAGGGGTTAAGGAGATGCTCTTGTTCTGAACACATGTTTTGGAGGAATTGAGACTGCCCTGGAGCAGGGCTGCTTGAGGGACCTATAACGTTGGGCCCAGGATGACAAGTGAGTGCTCAATCCCCTGCAAAGCTGCTCAGCCTGACTGGTGCTTATATTTGGCTGCCATGTGCAGTAGGGGTGTGAGATCTGATGCTCTCTGGCTGGGTCAGGACTAAGGTTTCACTTCCAGAGACATCCCTCTCTGCAGAATCAGTCACTATACATTGGTCCCAGAGTCTTTTCCTGCCTGTTTCTTATCTGGTTTTAGCTCTATGATGGATGAGTCAGTTTATGGGGGCCTGTTGGAGTGGGTCAGGTGTCTGCTCTTTTCCTGGACACAGTATGAATTTTTTCTTCTGTTTGTAGAAAGGACTTTAACACTATGTGGACTGTGAAAGGCCTTCCTTTTCTGGAGAAATGAAAGAATTGTCAGTCAGACCAGAAACCTTGAGAGTGCTCAGCCAGCATGGAGGGCCACAAAGAGAAGGACTCCCCTCATGGAGGCTTCTTGCTGTTAGATCAGCTGAGGAGAAGCAGCATCCAGCCCCTGTGCTCTGGGTCAGACTTGTAAATTGCTTACCTGTTTCCTACCTCTGTGTACCACAACAGAAAAGCTCTGCTCAGTGGTGTGGCTGGAGAGAGAGGGCAGAGAACTTCCTCATCTCTAGGAGGTTGAAGCTGTGCTGGACAGAGTGCTGTTAGCAACAGTTCCTCTTCAGAAAGACACTGTCCTTCCTTCTGCTCCTAGCCACGCTAATATTTGTTCCAAATATTAGCTCTTCAAACATCAAATACAGGCTTTCTGAGATGCTAGTAGAGGACTGTGCAGGAGGGCAGAGGGTGGTACTTGGTGCGGCATATAGAGTTTTGAGGATGTTGGCCTTGTGGTGAGATAATGTATCAGTCTTCCTTTCTTTTATCTGAAGCAAACATAGAGGCGCTATGAAACTACATGTAAGGCTTCTGATCTGCTTGACAGGCAGAAGAGTTGTAAAATAATCTTAAAATACTCCCCTCCCCATTTTTCTCAGGTCCGTTCAAGTTCTTTCAGTAGAAACTTCAAATAAACTGCTTCACTTATGCTGAGTTTTATTTTGCAGAGAAGCCTTAGTGGGCATGTCTACTTTGACTGAAGAAAAGCGCAAATACAATCACATTTTCTCCTCTTCAGTTCTGCGAACTCTAAAGGGCATTTTGCAGAATATTCAGTCATCTTAATAATTTCTTTGGACCACTCCCCAGCTTATGAGCTTTTGAGTTGTTTTTTTTTTTTTTCATTTTCCCTGTATTTAGGCACCCGCAGTCAGGTTTTGATTACAACTTCCCTTAGACTTTATCTCCATGGCATATTTCTGCTTCATACATATAAGGAATTGAGCCTTTCCCCCACCCTCAGCCCACCCTCCCTGCCCCAAGAAACAGAACCTCTTTTTCCTCCTCTTGTAATTGCTGAATAGTTTTGAAAAACCTCAGACAAGCTTGTCACAAGTCAAAACCGTATTTCTATATCCTAAAGAATGTCCTTCTTACACTTTCCCTGGTCATCCATTTTATCTCATAAAAGCTGTTTGCATTTTTAGTTTTGAAAGAACACAAACCAGTGAAATACTGGTGTATGCTTGCAAGTTTTCAGGAACAGTGAAGCAAGTAATTGCACAATATAGTCATTAGTGAAAAAAAGTAGTAGGGTTTTAAAACAGGCAATCCTTAGAGTGAAAATTAAGCCACAAGTAACATTATCAGAACAGACCCAATGGATGCTTCAAGGATTGTATGACATTTGTTTAACAGAGTTGGACTGTACAGGACTGGGTTCAGCCATACTTATCACACAGAATGTGTCCAGCCAACAGAAAGTAACTCCAAAACCAGTGTAAGTGGAGGGTGAAGAGTAGTGTATACAGAAATGATGGTGGGGATGATCCCTTTTTCTCCAGTATACTACCATGTCATCACTCTTAATGTTTGGCTGACATGTTTGCTGTGCAGGTGTGGGTCTACATCCTCATGCTCAACCTTTCGCTAGTGAATCCTGGAGCCTTCGCAGTTTGCCATTGAAATGAAGCCATACACAAGAAAGGGTGAAGGAATGTCCCCTTTGAAAGCATGTTTGTGGCCAATGCACAAGCCATATTCCACTTTTCAATAAGCCCCTTTCTGGCTGCATGTGGAAACTCCTCCCAGGGTTTTGGCAACCGTTCAAAAAGTAACAGCTGAGGAATCCACTTTATCAATATACTAGCATGTCACTTGGGGAAAGCCCCCTCCACCACCCTCATCTAGAAGCACTTCACCCTCCTGCACCTGCGGCCAAGAAAATGCAGAGCTGGAAGCAGGGAAGCACTGTGGGTAAAATGAGAAGTGTAGTGATCCAGGCTCTGTAGACTAACAGATTCCTGGAAGAATTGACACAGGAGTGCTAGCAGTGCCTCTGCTGGCATGGGGATTGGCTCCAGGACAGACTGCAGCCACTGCCCTGTAACAGTCAGTGAGTCTCTTCCCAGGGTGCGCCGGGTGGCTCTCAGAAAACAATTTCTTGTTGAACGTCTGCTGTTTTCCAGGGTATCTTTAGCATACTATGATGGCAAGAGAGAATACCAAGGACTTCCTTTTGGAAGCACTGGAGGACCTTACACTGGATATGTTTGAGAAGTTTAAATATAAATTATCATATATTGATTATGATGAGATGGCCAATCTCTCCAAGTATTTGCTCAAGAAAGCCAACGATCCAGTTAAACTTGCAGACTACATGTGTGACCACTATGGAGCTGACCTTGCAGTGGATGTAGCTATCTATGTGCTTGAACGGATCAACCAAAGAGACACTGCAGCTAAACTCAAACAGGAGAAAGGAAAAGGTAAAGGAACTTTGGTTACTGCCACTTTTGTATCCTTCTTTTTGATTGTTCCTAGAAAATATGTAGGAGAACCTTCATCAAATAGAGAGACAGCAGATTTCAATCCCCTGTGGAAGTCTGAAAACCCAAAGGACCCCAGTGTGCTGCCTCCTTATGCCTGGAATTGCATGACTCTCCTCTTGCCATTGGTCTTCCTGCTCATTTAGGTGACTGCTGCCACAATCTCTGCACACTCTGCAGGACCACCTGCTCCTGGCCTATGATGTAAGGGTACTAAGGTCTCCAGCGGCACTTGCTCTGCTGTCTTGTCTGCTCTGCCTTGCCCAAGGTATTTTAGGGGAGTTTCTAAAGGCAGAGACACCAAGAGGACTGTTCTGCTCCCCGCCTGACACACATCACTGACAGTCTCTGTAGTACTACTCCACTAACAGCTACATATAATTTCTCTTTCAGCCCTGAGGCCCAGTCCACCCCCTGCTTCATTAGTTCAAGGTATGTCTCATTGGGATAGATGTGTTTGGGTTTTATCGCCTACACACTCCACCTACTAGTAGAAAGTGTATGATCATAGCCATAGTCCTGAAGCCCCAGCAGAGTCAGAAGGAAAATAAGCAAGTAGCTGTTATATGCCTGGGGGGGTGGGGGGAAGTGTACTGCTATAGAGGTCAGTAGTAGAATGGTTCTTAGCACTATTTTCAAGTTCAGCTAAGGTGTGATTGCATTTCGGTGATGGGTGATGGGCATTTCAGACTTTTTTTCATCTCGGCATCAATAATAGAATTGAAAGAACAAGGCCTCTTGAATGATCCAGAGATCCTTTAAAAGGAAAGAGATGAGGTAAACTCAAAGTACAATAATTTTGCGGCCTAAATGTTTTAATTTAGCAGGAGAATGAACATTGACTTTAATTTCAAATTCTTTTATTGCATATCCTTGATTTAGATTACAAGATGAAGTACAGAGAACATGTACAAAAAAATTACCACTGGATAAAAGACATGAATGCTCGTATTGGTGAGATGGTGACTCTGAACTCCAGATATACAAGGCTGGTTCTTGTTAGTGGACATCGCCATGAAAAAAAGAAAGAACATGAAATCATGGCTGTAGGACGAAGACATGCAGAAATCATGCAGGAACAAGTGAATTCTTCCATTGCTATAAGTGATCTTTTTAAACCTGACAGGGATAGACAGACACCAAAGACTGTCGTGATATTGGGAGCTGCAGGAATTGGGAAGACAATGACAGTAAGAAAGATTATGCTGGACTGGGCATCAGAGGGACTCTATAGACAGTTTGACTATGTTTTCTACATACATTGTCGGGAGGGTAATCTTCTTACAGCTCAGGGGAGTATGGCTGACATGATCTCCAAATGCTGTCCCAGTGATAATCCACCTCTTGCAGAGATCTTGAGGAGACCAGAAAAACTCCTGTTTGTCATCGATGGCTTTGACGAACTGAGATTTTCTTTGGACCGGCCACAAAATGACCTGTGCTCTGACCCCTGGGAGATGAAGCCAGTGGAAATCATCCTGAGCAGTTTACTTAGGAAAATCCTTCTCCCTGAATGCTCCCTGTTGATCACAACAAGACCAGCTGCCCTGCAGAAGCTGGAACAGTACTTGGTGTGTGAACGCTCTGCTGAAATACTGGGATTTTCAGTAGCAGATAGGGAGGAATATTTCTACAAGTTTTTTGAAAATAAGGAAGAGGGAAGGAAGTCCTTTCAGTTTGTTAAAGGAAATGAAATGGTCTTCACTATGTGCCTTGTCCCCATCATGTGCTGGATCGTCTGTACTGTTATGAAACAACAGCTTGAAAGTGGTGAAGATCTTGCACAAACTGCCAAGACAACTACAGGAATATATATCCTTTATGTTTCCAGCTTACTAAAATCTCTGAGCAGCAAGTTGAAACAGAACTTGCACATTATCCTGAAAAGACTTTGTTGCCTGGCTGCTGATGGGATCTGGAAGCAGAGGGTCCTCTTTGAGGAGGAGGCAATCAATGAATTCTTGTTAAATCAGAGAGACACTCTCCCACTTTTTTTGAATGAGAGCACTTTTCAGAAGGGCATTGTTTGTGGGAGTGCCTACAGCTTCATTCATCTGAGTGTCCAAGAGTTTTTTGCATCTCTATTCTATGTACTAGAAGATGATGGCGAAACAAGAGATAAGCAAGACGATCCTAAGAGTGATGTGAAAAAATTGTTAGAAAACTATGGAAACTCCAGACAAGATTTCATGTTAACTGTGCGGTTCCTATTTGGTCTCTTAAATAAGGAACCAAGAAATGCTTTGGAAAAAGAAACAGGGTGCAAAATTTCTCCTGAAATTAAGGAAGAATTACTAATGTGGCTTCAAACTAGCCAAAAAACAGCTTTAGCTGTTAATGCAGAGAAAAGAGCAGTGATTCATGATTTGGAGGCTTGCCACTGTTTGTATGAAATCCAAGATGAAAGTTTTGTGAAAACTGCATTGGGTTATTTCACTGGAATATATCTACGAGACATCAATTTCACCCAATTAGATCAAAAAGTTCTTTCATTCAGTATAAAAAAGTGGCCTAAACTAGAGTCACTTGACATGGGCTATTGCTCCTTTATCTCGGAAGACCACGAAGAACATTTAGACCAACAGCTAGCAAAGCTGTCACATCTGTAAGTAAAATCCTAGGTCCCTAGCTTGCAAATTCTCTTAGCAACTGAAAGAGTTTCAGTAACCAAGAAATGACAGGCTTACTTATCAAAAAATTAAAGCTAAACTTTTCCTAAAGTGAAGGTGTAATGATAGAAGCTGCTTTCTGATGAGCCTAATGGGATGTTGCACTAGTAATTACTGGTGATGTGAGTCAGTTCAAGAGTAAGCATGTAAATACAAGAGTGCATGTCAGCTAAGCGTCTAAGTTCCTATTGTAATCAAAGACAACCAGAGTCCAAGTCATCTAACATTCAGATAGTCAACTGCTGGCTGGTCAAGTGAGATCACTCTGTAGTCACCACTGACTGAACTTACAAGAAAACTATTGACTGTGGTGAAACTACTAAACTGTCTGGCTTCCTTGTACGCACTGACTTAGGACGCGTTAGTCTCAAATACAATCCCATAAAAATGCAATCCCATGCAGGGTTTCCTTTCTACTTGCCCTCCTATTAATTGTTGGTGTTCTTGAAATCAAAGGCCTGAAAGGAAGAAGTTTTCACTGTGTCAACAGGTTTCAAAAGCAGGGAGGGAGCAGCCCATTCAGCTCTCCAGTGACCCCTACAAGTCCCTGAGAACAGAACCCCTTCCTGTGCCTCATCCTGATCCCACTTCAGTTAAGGTGAAACAACTTCTTTGCTGAGGTGCTCTGTTTACCAAATGCTGGACCCTGAGAAGACAGGAGGTCGTTCCTAGACCCAGTGAAAGCCAAGGGGAGTTTTCCCCCTGTAGGCAGTACAAATATAGGCCTTTGCCCTTTGTGCACAGCAAAACATAGCATACTGTTGATTTTTTGTTTATGGGTACAAACCTGCTTTCCATGCTAAGGGGGGATGCTCTGAGTGTCTAGAGCTCAACTACAATGTGCAATAAGTGATATCAATCTGCTTCTCCTGTTCTTATCCTCAAGGTATAGCTGTACTATGTGATGCTATAAGGTAGGGAATCAACTCAGCTTGGTCAGGTATCAGGAGCAGAACAGCTACAATGAGATGGAGTTCTGCCCAAGCACATTTGTCCTTCTTAGAGCTATGTGATACCCATGAAGTGCCCAACCAGGTGCTTTTTATGGAGGCAGCAGAACTCTTGAGAATCATTGTTACGGAACGGGCAGACAGCACCAGCAGCCCAGAGTAACTCTGGGGGCACTTCCCAGCTATCTGGGAACAGACCCCAAATCTGCACAGGTGTGTTTTGCTGTGCAGGCAGGACTACACACAAAGTTACTGTAATAATCCAAGGATCACAGTTTCCTGGGCTTCTCTATCTCTATGGCTTTCTGTGCTGTAGCGTGCCAACATAAAGAAATTCTGCTTAGTCCTCCTGTTACTACAAATGGAAGACCCCTACCTGTATGGGGCTGCTCCTTCTATTTTAAGGTGCAAGCACATGAACGATTGTTGCACTGTATATAATATACACCTAACCAAATAGTATTTGCTTGGACATGTGAATTTCAGAGCATAGAACATTTCCTTGAAACATATCACAAAAGTACCATGAGTATACAGAATTCATCCACTTCAGTGTACTAAAGCTCCCTGTAGTACACACAGTGCACGGGGATATCTGGGTGTTCCAAGCAGCTGTGACTCAGACCCTGGTGAGGTATTATATGTGTTTACCAAGGTGATTTGCTTTGAACTGTGACTGTAGAATATTCTGCCATTTAACATCACACCTGTGAGGGCGCTAGTTTAATTTTTGTGAAGCATAAATGCAAACTATAGCCAGAGAACAATATTAAATTAATCTCTGCTTTTTTTCCACCACCCCCCCCCCCCCCAGGGAAAAGCAATCACCTATTTACTTGAAGCAATCACCGATTTACTTGCTTTGTGAATCCCTGAAGAATCCAAACTGTACATTAAAGATCTTAAGGTAAAGAGTTATTTTCTTTCAGAAAACAAAAGAAGCCAAGGGAACCCTAACCTTTATATTTTTCCTCCCTCCCACACTCTCTGACAGAACAACTCCATTGATGCTCCTATGACAGCACTAATGTTTTTCAAGAGGTTTTGGAAATGCTGAATTGTCCTCAAATACAGTGAGATGGTTTTGGTACAAGTCACTGACACCAGTAACAAATTGGGGGAGATTGATATGACAAAGTAGTTATGGGAAACTATTGGAGTACAGAACAGATTTAGGAATGAGAGTATTTTGAAGATACCTTTCCCTATGTAAACTCAGTTGCATTTGAGTTAAATGTATAAAAATTATATCAACTTTCTCCCTGGCTCCAAGTTAAGATTTAGGACAAAAAAAGGAAATGGAGATATTTCCCTCTCGTTGTCTTTAGCTGGCTGTTTACTGACATCTTGCTTGAGGTGGTAAATAAAAAGTGACAGAGAATGGAAGGTATAGGCCTGGTCAATGTTTTCCTCTCTTCACTGGAAATAGCACTGGGCTCTGTTTGGTATCAACTCAGAATGTCAGCAAGGCACAAAACTATGATAGCCCTAGACAGCATATCTCTTGTGTAGCCACCTGTTTATCTCAGCAGCTTGGATTTAAACATACATCATAAAAATGCTTGTGAATGGAAAGCAAACCCAAAAAAGCATGCAACATTTCTGGGTTGGCAGATATTTTTTCCAGTTTTCACCTCTCATTTTCTTTCTGTTACTTTCTTTCCCCTCATTCTCCCTTCTCCCCCCTTTTCTGGTCCTTTTTAGACAGAGGCAACTTGATCTTACAGGAACAAAACGCCAGGGAAGAGTCGTGTCTGACAGGCATGGGACGAGAGAGAGCTGGGGCCACATACAAGCAGGCATAGCCAATGTATTTCACCCAACTGCCCAATGCATTTCATTGCACAAGTATGTTGGAAAGGCCCAGCCAAACTGGGGTTCTCTTCCCTTACTGGAAGGAGGAGCCAAATCCTTAGTGTTTCTTCTTCTTTCCTGTTGAAAGGATCATTCCCTTTTAACATGTGTATCTGGTATGATTCATCTCTCTCCTTTGAATGTGTGTGAACTGTGTTGTCCATGGGGTGTCCTCTCCTGAGCATTCCCATGAGGGATTCTCTCACTGCACTCACTCTCTCTGAACTGCTGTCCTATCATCACATCTGCTTTTGGCCTCCTTCCTCTGTCTCCCCCTCCACTTTGCTTGTTCTCCCCATCACAATACTTTGGGACTCCCTTCAGCAGAGTTTCTGTATCTCCTCAAGGTAGAGAGACTTTCTAGAGTTCAGAAAAATGTCCAGGTAGGTAGCACACTATTGCTGGGATAGAGGAGACAGGACTTCTGGAGGGTCAGATCTCTGCAATACAGAAGAGGGCTTCTCTCCCGGGACACAAGAGCTCACACAGGAAGGCTGAACAGGGTCCTCAGGAGGAGATCAAGGAGTAAAGAGTAGCAGCAGGAGTCAGATGCACCTTGGCAGAGTCCTTGAGCACATGGCTGCTGCTGCCCCAGATACCTGCTTAGCTGCAGCTAGCTAAGCCAGGATCCCTACATCTTTAGAGAACCTACAACCACCAGCCAGGAGCTAAGGCAGACTCGGCAGGGACCCTGAATGCAAGGCAATAGGTTCCGAAGGAATCTTCATACCCCAAAACCGCAGAGGTCCTTTTGCTCCAGAATTCCCTGCCCAGGCTGCCTCCAGCCCCACTTCCCCTGCTTAGAGTGAGACAAGGGTGAGGGTGGTTGTGCAAGGTCTGGCAGGTGCCCCTGCCCAGGCCTGAGGGTGGATACCAGCCCTGCAGGGAGAGGGGGAGCCAGGACACAGATAGCTGGGGCTCACACAGGGCCCAGAAGGCACGAGTGGGGCTGGAGGGAAGTGGGATGCTCACTTGCCCACGGGGAGCCAGACCCAGCTGCCCAGGCAGGGGACTGCCAAAGCTGCCTGCAGCCACAGCTGATCAGTTTGAACCCACCTCATCAATGACCGAGCACCAGCGTGGGTGGGATCACAGGAGCAGTGCTGGGATTGGTCCCTGGAGAGGGCTGGGGTGGGGCTGTGGAACCCCTTCCTCCCCAAGCTCCTGGGTGGCCCGGGCAGAAGGGCAGGGCTGAAGCCCTGCTTGAGCCCTTCCAGGGGATTGGCGGAGGGAGGCAACTGCACTGGGCGGTGAGCAGGCGGAGCCTCCACCACAGTCTCTCGTTGGCTGAGGGGGCTGTGGGTGTGAGCCCCCCCTCCCCTTCCTCCATGGAGCGCAGGGGTCGTGCTGTGCTCCTGGGATGCCCAGGTCTGTTCCCCAGCAGGGCTGAGGGCAGCACTTGCTCTTCTTTGTGCATCTCCCCAACAGGCTGGAGTGGTGCAAACTCACAGCTGCCTGCTGTGGACTTCTGGCCACGGTGCTCAGCACCAGCCAGTGCCTGACGGAGCTGAGACTGCGTGGAAATGCTCTGGGAGACCCAGGACTACGGCTGCTGTGTGAAGGGCTGAAACATACTGCCTGCCGGCTGCAGAGATTGGGGTGAGGAACAGCAAGCAGGCTCCTCAGGGAATTGCCTAGTCAGGGACCTTGACAGGGCTTGTGGCTGGACCTGGCAGCTGCAGGGATGGGGAAAGGCTAAGTGATGTGTCTCTTTTGTGGTCGGTCACTGCTCACCTCATGCTCCCAGCCTGCCCTGCTAACACTGTGTGAATCAAGTGTAAAGGAGGTGCCCCTCCATGTACTCTCCTCTGCAGCATGGAACCTGCTAATTCAGGTATACACAGGCAGGCCCAAAGGAGCATGTGTTGAAGGTAAGCAGACATATCATCTGTCTGTGTGCAAAAAAAACCCCCTCTTCCTGGAAGGATTAATCATTCCAGAGTGAGACTCTTCCTCCCTGTTGAGTAAATCTTCCTCTGAGTCTTTCTGTTAAATAGATGCTCTCTGGACAACCAGCTTACATCCAGGGATATTCTTTCCAATAGCCTCCCCAGTGCTGACCTGGAGGTTGAGTCCTCTCACTCTAGTTATACACAAAGTCTGCATTAGGACACTGCAGCTATGGTGGTGGTGATACGTGGTGAGTCACACGGTTCCTTTTCTAGTCAGTTACTTTGCATATGCAGTCCAGGGCCTCCAGCAAACCCTTTCAGAGAGTTAGGGCTTTTGTGTAAGGCCTGTGTAATCCCTTTCAGATACCCCCATCAGGGTATCTGAGTTACCTTGAGGCACATAGGCCTGGACGCTCCTTCTTAGGCAGTGGAATCCAGCCCTATGCCTCTGGTGACATCCATGGAAGCACTAGCAGGCAGCGTCATATGGCTCACGCTCTCACAAAATCCCTGTGACCAGAATTTCCTACTGGTTTTATCTTCTCTTTAGAGGGCCCATAGGGAAGACCAAGGACAGAAAAGACTGCAAATCAGATCAGATTTCCAGGGCAGGGAATAGACTGTGTGTCCAGTGCTGGTCCATCATTGGCCACTTCTGGGCGGGGTTTCTGGCCATTCTCAGTATTGATTGGCCAGGAGAGGGGCTGGTGGTTGGGGTTATCAAAGCAGACATGGTCTGAAACCCTGGGCTCTCTCTGTGCTTCTTCCCTGCAGGTTGTGGGGTTGCAGTCTCACAGATGCCTGCTGTGGGGATCTGGCCACTGTGCTCAGCACCAACAAGACCCTGCTGGAGCTGGGGCTGAGCGCTAATGCCCTGGGAGATGCTGGAGTGCACCTGCTATGTGAGGGGCTGAAACACCCTGCCTGCCAGCTGCGGGTACTGGGGTAAGGACCATTCCCTTTGGTCGTTTCCCAGACTGTCCCATGGGGAGCTTGAGAAAGTGTGTGTTTGGGGCTAAGGAGCTTCACCTGCAACACTGAAGAAAGACCAAGAGTGATGAATGTCTCCAGTGCTGAGCCACCACTTACCCAGTGCTCCCAGCCTGCCTTGCCGCTGTATAGAATGGGCAATGGCAGAGCCCTCCAGGCACCTTATTTCCTTGACCCTGGTCTCTGCAGCTCTGACTCTCTGAAAGCCCAGATGAAGTAATGCCGGAAGACTGTGTGTGACCTAATGAAAGAAGCTTCCCAGCTCATTTGAAGTGATTTACCCTGGTGTAAAACTCTCATCCCCTGCCAGGAAGAAGAGTTCTCTGAA
Organism: Gymnogyps californianus; assembly: GCF_018139145.2. NCBI lineage: Eukaryota > Metazoa > Chordata > Aves > Accipitriformes > Cathartidae > Gymnogyps > Gymnogyps californianus. The sequence goes on from NC_059481.1 coordinate 180,019, forward strand.
GGTTACTTTCCCTCTTCTTGCAATGTAGATGATCCCTGGATGGCTTGTTTAAGGGCAGGGACATTCTTTGGGACAGCCAGAATAGGACTAAGATGGAGATTCATTTCCCTATCTTGGAGTCTTCAAGGTCTTCCTTAGTCCACCATCACCATGGTTTTCTGTTGACATGTGGCCTGGGTCATGCATCTCCCTTTTGCAGTCAGATCTTCTACCCACGCACACTTCCTGGCCTCCAGCTTCCATTCCAGAAGAGCAGAGGTCCTGTGTAAGTATTATGTTATCTTTGTCAGCTCCAGGTGAATTTCTGAGTTAGCCTGGAGTACTTCCAATGACACTGGATGCCTCTGTTTAAGCAACAGAATCCAGCCTTACATTTCCTGTTACTTTTATGGAAGCACAGGCATCTAGCATCCTAGCAGGCACCTGCTTTATAACCCCTCAATGTAGGGCTGCAAACAGGATTCTGCTCTCGAGGGAAATTAATAATTTTAGTGAACACTGGGGCAATAGAAAAATCCCAACAGTGAACCACTCCTGGTAGTTGCAAGTGGAGATCCACTGAAACAGTAAAAGATATTCTCTCCAGGCAAACTGAAGAGCTTGACGGAGTTCTCTGCACAGAGATCCCTTGTGCCGTCTGAAAGTCCTTTCTTTATCTTCCTGGCCTCCCAATTCAGCCCAGAACCACACAGGTGGACATGCGTTGTACTGTAGCAAAGTTTCAGGAAGCTCGTGGGCCTAACAGCAGACAATAGAACTGGAAGACAAGAAGAACTAAGAAACACAGTAAGGGAGGAGAGCAATACTGTGAATGCTCTGAAGATTTATTAAATGATCTGTTGAACCAATTCAAGAGGAAATGGACCCTGAAAGCAATGCAGGGAGGCTGGGCAATTAAAATGGCCATGCTAGTCCACCAGAGCAAGAAGAGAGCAGCTTGACAGCAGAAAAATATAAAGAGGGTAAGAGTTTTTAAGCCATTCTTTCTCAAGAAGCTTTGGAATGTTGTCATGAATACACAGGGTCTGCACTTGATTTTAGATTGGCAAAATAAGAGTTTCTGGAAAATGGCTCCGTTAGAGTACTGTGTCTTTGGGCAATATCCCAGGCATAGGAGATGTCTAACAGAAGGCAAGAATGTTATAGCAGACCTGTTTGCCAGAATATACCTGACCCTGCAAAGGTGCATACACTGTCCACTATGATTAGTTGGATGGAGCTTGCTGTCTTGCTGTCTCCTTCACTGCCATTTCTCCTCACAGGCACTCATGTCTTTGATGGTGTATTCATGTTGTTGGAACCCATGCTCTCAGCAGCATGCACCGACTGTGTTTCATGGCTGTGTTGTCTTTTCAAAGAGGAATTGCACTGAGGGTGTTTCTGCCTTTCATCCTCCTTCAATATTTCATCTCTGCTCAAAAAGTAGAGAAATAACCAGATGAAATAATCTGACTCTTCCTTTTCAAACCTGTCCAAATCTGTCTTTAAGCAAGAACCCAATGTTCCCTTTTTCTTCTTTTTGTCTTCCAGACCTCTCTACTCATCTGTTTCCCTTCTTGTTCTCGCTCCTCAGGAGATTCCCTCTGTCCATACCCCTCATCCATGACTTATCCTATGGGTCTTTCTCATTTTGATTACCAAAGTAAGTGTTTTTGCATTGTGCTCAGGCTGGGGCCATGCTTTCCTCTGGATTTGTCTCTGAAATTTGCAGGGCTCATTCTTCATCACTAACCATTTTTCCTGTTCAAATGAGGAGATTGTGCATTACAAAGTTTATTGCTTTAGCCAGAGGGAAGCTTTTCTTCTCTCTTATATACTCTCCCTTCCTCTTCGGAACTCTCCCTCATCCAGGAAGATTAATCCTGCTTTTTAAACCTCATTTTAGCTCTCTGCAAAATATGGTAAAATATGCAACCTTTCAGTGGAAACAGTCTGTCTTGAAGAAAGATCTCACACTAGAAGAGAGCCCACTGAGAAGAGGATTTCCAGGTCATGGCTAATGGAAGTGTGTCTCTGTGTGTGATTTCTGAATATTCACCTCAAAGAGGTACTGACTTTCACCAAGCAGTACCTGCAAAGTCTCTGTGAAAGACCAAAGGGCTTAATAGTGCCCAGAATGAAAAATGGTCATTGCTAGTTGCAGCTGCAGTTGTGCAGTCACTGACTGACTGCATGGGCCCTGGATGAGACACCAGCATGCCTTGAACTGAGTCTGTCGGAGATGTGCTTTCCACAGATCTCTTCCCCTGTTCTCTCAGGTTTCATTCCCTGGCGTAAGTCTAGCAGAGTGCACCAAGACTGTTGGAGGCTGGAACACAAGCATTACGAGAAAAGGCTGGAGAGCCTGCTGTGACCCCAGAGCCAAACTTGCTCTGAGCAGTAGATTGGACTAGAGACCTCCTGAGTTCTCTTCCATGCTGACCTATCAGGTGACTCTGTTGAGGGTCTGTGTCATGCCCAGGTGGGGCTGGGATTGGTCTTCAAAGAGGGCTAGGAGGGAGCTCAAAGATCCCTTCCCCTCTCTTAGCTGCAGATTGGTCAGGGCAGGGGTACAAGTCCCAAGCCCTGTTTGGGCCATTCTCACAAGCTGATTGGCTGAGGGGAGGTAACAGCACTGGGCAGACAGCGTGTCCAGTGCTGGTCCATCATTGGCCACTTCTGGGCAGGGTTTCTGGCCATTCTCAGTGTTGATTGGCCAGGAGAGGGGCTGGTGGTTGGGGTTATCAAAGCAGACATGGTCTGAAACCCTGGGCTCTCTCTGTGCTTCTTCCCTGCAGGTTGTGGGGTTGCAGTCTCACAGATGCCTGCTGTGGGGATCTGGCCACTGTGCTCAGTACCAACAAGACCCTGCTGGAGCTGGGACTGGGTGCTAATGCCCTGGGAGATGCTGGAGTGCGCCTGCTATGTGAGGGGCTGAAACACCCTGCCTGCCACCTTAAAGAATTGTGGTAAGGGACGTCAAGGTTCTTCTGGGCATTTCCTAGTATACCCATGGGGAAAACTTCAGAACTTGAGAATCTCATGAGACTGGTGCTGGGGAGATGCTCCTTCATGGGTGGAGAGAGGCCAACAGTAACAAACCTGTGATGTTGCTTATAATTTGCATCTAGACTTTGCTTTCTGAATAGCATTAAGAAAGAGGATACACTAGGCACTTTCTCCTGTGAATTGCTAAGAAGGAGTGAAACTCTCAAGAGTGTGCTGAGTAGAATTACCTGTCTTTGATTTTGGCTAATAGCAGGGCAGTGTGGAAAGAGAACAGAATGGAGGCAACCTTGCTCTGCTCATTTTTTTCTGATCCTATGGGACTGCACTCTGTTCCGTGAGGAGCAAAGCCTATGGCCTCCAGCTCTTTCCATCATGGGGGAGCCCTGCTCCTGCATCTTCCTGACAGATGCAAGCAAGCTAAAATTTTTCTGGACAGTGTTGAAGAAAATTTCTTCGCACACATTACAGAACACCTGATAAGGGGGTGCACTTTGCTGCATCTGTAATTTACAAGTAAGGAAGAACTACCTCATGCTGATCCCCCAGAAGTTTCAACAGCAGTCTAGCTAGAGGCCAATCACTAGTGGTGACTAGGGGTCAATACTAGGGTCAGTATTGATCTTCATGAATGACCTGGACAATGGGACAGAGCGCACCCTCAGCAATTTTGCTGATGACACCAAACTGGGAGGAGTGGCTGATACAACAGACGGTTGTGCTGCCATCCAGAGGGACCTCCAGAGGCTGGAGAAATGGGCCAACAGGAACATCACGAAGTTCAACAAGGAGAAGTGCAAAGTCCTGCACCTGGGGAGGAACAAGCCCAGGCACCAGTACATGATGGGAGCTGACCAGCTGGAAAGCCGTTTTGCTGCAAAGGATCTGGGGGTCCTGGTGGATAGCAAGCTGAACATGAGCCAGCAATGTGCCCTTGCGGCAAAGAAGGCAAATGGTGTCCTGGGCTGCATTAGGCAAAGCATTGCCAGCAGGTTGAGGGAGGGGATCCTCCCCCTCTGCTCAGCACTGGTGAGACCACACCTGGAGAGCTGTGTCCAGTTCTGGGCTCCCCAGTACAAGAGAGACAAGGACATACTCTGGTCCACGCAAAGGGCCACAAAGATGATTAAGGGATTGCAGCATCTCTCCTGTAAGGAAAGGCTGAGAGAGCTGGGACTGTTCAGCCTGAAAAAGAGAAGACTTGGGGGGATCTTATAAGAACAGAATAGAACAGAACAGAACACAATAGAATAGAATAGAATACAATAGAATAGTTCAGTTGGAAGGGACCTACAACAATCATGTAGTTCAACTGCCTGACCAATTCAGGGCTGACCAAAAGTTAAAGCATGTTATTAAGGGCATTGTCCAAATGCCTCTTAAACACTGACAGGCTTGGGGCATCAACCACCTCTCTAGGAAGTCTGTTCCAGGGTTTGACTATCCTCTCGGTAAAGAAATGTTTCCTAATGTCAAGTCTGAACCTCCCCTGACGCAGGTTTGAGCCCTTCCCATGCATCCTGGCACTGGATCCCAGGGAGAAGAGATCAGCACCTCCCTCTCCACTTCCCCTCCTCAGGAAGCTGTAGAGAGCAATGAGGTTGCCCCTCAGCCTCCTTTTCTCCAAACTAGACAAACCCAGAGTCCTCAGCCGCTCCTCACAGGACATGCCTTCCAGCCCTTTCACCAGCTTTGTTGCCCTCTGGATGCATTCAAGTACCTTAACGTCCTTTTTCAGCTGTGGTGCCCAGAACTGCATACAATACTTAAGGTGAGGCTGCACCAACACTAAATACAGTGGGATAATCACCTCTTTTGATCACGTCTGTCAACCTGCACCCCCAGATCTCTTTCTGCAGTGCTGCTCTGCAGCCATTCCTCTCCCAATTTACACTTGTGTCTGGCTTTACTCCATCCCAGGTGCAGAATCTGGCATTTGTTCTTGTTAAATTTCATGCCATTGATGATTGCCCAATGCTCCAATCTATCCAGATCCTTCTACAAGGCCTCTTATCCCTCAAGAGAGTCAACAGCACCTCCCAGTTTAGTATCATCAGCAAACTGAATTATGGTGCATTTAACTCCTGCATCCAGATTATTGATAAATATGTTGAACAGAACTGGCCTAGAATTGAGCCTGAAGAACACTGCTAGTGGCTGTCCACCAGCCATACGTAACCCATTCACTGCAACCCTTTGAGCTTTGCCATTCAGCCAGTTCTTTACCTGGCGCATCATGTACCTGCTTATCTCAGTTGGACAACTTGTCCAGAAGGATGCTGTGAGGGACGGGATCAAAAGCCTTACTAAAATCCAGAAAAATATGTCTACCACCTTCCCTTCATCCACTAGTTGGGTGACCTTATTGTAGAAGGATATGAAATTAGTTAGACAGGACTTTGCCTTTGTGAACCCATGTTCACAATATTCATTATATCAATGTATGTAAATACCTGAAGGGAGGGTGCAAAGAAGAGGGAGCCAGCCTCTTTTTGGTGGTGCCTACTGACAGGAGTAGAGGCAATGGGCACAAACTGACACACGGGAGGCTCAGTCTAAGCATAAGGAAACACTTTTTTACTGTGAGGGTGACTGACCACTGGCAAAGGTCTCCCAGGGAGGTTGTAAAGTCTCCATTCTTGGAGGTATTCCAAAGTCATCTGGACACGTTCCTGGGCAACTGACTCTTGTGCTTCAGCAGGGGGGTTGGAGAGATCCAGAGATCCCGTCCAACCTCAACTGGCGGTTCTGTGATTCTGTGAATGACTTCTCTAAGTATATGGGCAGAATAAAGAAAACTAAATAAAGTGTGTTCCAGTGTTGAATGAACTGGGGAACCTAGTGACAAAGGCCAAGGTACTCAGTGCCTTGCTTAGCCTTGATTTTTCACTGGTGAGATCTATCCTCAGGTCTCCCAGACCCCTGGGTATGCTGGCAAGGCGTGTGGAAATGTGATATTTCCCACCATAGAGGAAGATAGGCAGCACTTTAACCATTTGATCATATGGGACCACATGTAATGCATCTGAGGGTACTGAGCTGGCTGGCTAATGTCGCTGTGAGGTCACACTATCATCTTGGAAAGGACATGGTGATTATGGGATGTTCCTAGTGACTGGAAAAAGAGAAACATCACACCCATCTTCAAGAAATAGAATGTGGTTCTGTTGAAGGATCTGGGGGTCTTGGTAGACCTCAAAGAATGACAAGAAGCTCTGCTGAAAATGACCTTGGAGTCTTGGTAACACACAAACTGAACAGAAGTCAGAGTGTGCCTACGCAACAAAGAAGGCTAACAGCATAGTGCACCATATTTAAAAGTTGCAAAGGAAGGAGATTGAGTGAAGTGATTATCCCCTTTTACTCAGTGCTCAAAGTGCATCTAGAATACTGTGTCCAGCTTTGGGCACCCCAGTACGAGAAAGACCTTGACAAACTGAAGTGGGTTCATTGGAAGGCCACGAAGACAGTCAGGGAGCTGGAGCAGCCAGCTCTCCTATGAGGAGAGGCTGAGAGAACTAGGCTTGTTCAGCCTGGAGAAGAGAAGACTTTGTGGGAACCTGGTAGCATTCTAGGTCCCCTCCTAGTAGCAGGAGGTTATTGACTGGATGAAGCCAGGCTCTTCATCTGAAGCCAGCCTGATGGGAGAATGAGAGACAATGATGATAGGTTGAAACAAGACAAGTTTAGACTGCATATGAAGAAAAACTTTCCCACAGTTAAGGACTGTCAAACATTGGAACAGCTCATCCACAGAATTTGTGAAATCCCCATCCTTGGAGGGTTTCAAGATGTGACTGAGCAACCTGGTCAGATCTCATAGTTTACTCTGCTTTGAGAAGGAATTTGAATTAGATGAACTTCTGAGGTTCCTTCCAACCTGAAGTATTCTATAGTCCTATGATCCTAAGTAGAGTTTAGAAAACTGCAAGCCAGTCAGCCTCACCTCAGTCCCTAGGAAGGCTATGGAGCAATCAGCCTGAAAACCATGTCCTGGAGCATGAAGAAGAAGGTGATTAGGAATGGTCAGCATGGATTGACTGACAGTAAATCCCACATGACCAACCTCATTGCCTTCTATAATGGGGTGACTGGCTCAGTAAACAAGGGGGGAGCAATGGATGTTGTTTGCCGTGATTTTAGCAAGGCCTTTGGAACAATCTTCCAAAATATCATTGTAGCAAAATTGCTGAGGTGGAGCTTGGTAAGTGGATGATAAGATGGACAGCAAACTGCCTAGACTATTAGGCTCAAAGGTTATTGATAAGCAATGTGAAATCCCACTAACAGAAGACTGAAGGTGGCATCCCTCAGGGATCAGTACTGACGTCAATACTGTTTAAAGTCTTTTTTAACAGTTTGATGATGGAACAGAATGTGTTCTCAGCAAGCGTAAGGACTGTTAGGAAGTGATTGGCAGGATGCAGATGCTGTCATGTCTGAACTACATACTAGCATAGCAACTCCAAAATGCTCAATCTGTCTGTCCTGAGTGTTCCTTGCTGGCCATGTAAAGCACTGCCTCCCCCTCAGTCTCCCATCCCTAGCACCCCCATTCTTCTCTGGTCCTTCTGATGCTTGTGGTATTGCATGAACTTTATGCAATGGTTATTATGGCTTTGGTTATTTTCCTGATTTAGGCTGTTGCAATCGAGTGCAGGGCTGAGCAAAAGGCACCTCCAGACAGCACCAGTCACGTGACTTACACATGTTACTAATGCTTTTCCCATTTCTCCACCCTCCCTTTCACTGCCATTTTTCCTCTCTTTCCTTTTCCCATTCAACTCCCAATTCCTAATTACTTTTTCCCGTCAGTCTCTGTTTTGCCACATGCATCTCCAAATTCATTATTTCTGACACTGATGCAATTTCAGCCTTAAATGTCATCACTGATACAGGCACCTAAATGCTGTTGGCTTTGCAAGACTCTACTCCCCAAAAGGTCTCCAAAGTTCCTCTTCAGTTATCTGTGAAGTTCAGCTATTTCTCACATGACTATCATTTAACCATAGATGAAATCCGACCTTCCAAGTCGTGGATGTATATTTTTCCGACTTCTCACACTGTTATCTATCATGTCTGAAATTTCTGTTGTCACATCCAGTAGCTCATCCTGTTCAGTTAGATAAACCTCTGGCCAGGACCTATTCAACAGCTACTTGCCTGCAGCGCTAACGTGAATAGTATCAGTTTAGGAAGCAGTCAACACACTGAAATGTAGGGTTGCCGTTCAGAGGCACATCATCAAGCTAGAAAACTGAGCAGACGGGAAGCTCAGGAAGCTCAGTCAAGGCAAATTCAGAGTTCTTCCCCTGAAATGAAAACAAACAAAAAAACCACCAACCCAAAAAACGCAACAAAAAACTCCATACACTGGGACTGGCTGAGGGCTGCCTGACTGGAGAGGAACTCTGCAGAAAAAGACATGGGGAGGCCTACTCAACAAGAAGTTAAGAGGAATCAACAGTGTGCCCTAGCAGCAAAGAAAGCCAGACACCTAGTGAGCTGTATTAGCAGGAATGTAGCCAGCAGGTAAAGGGAAATGATTCTTTCCCTCTGTTCAGTAATTGTGAGACCTCATTTTGAGTAGTGTGTCCAGTCTGCACTCCACAGGACCAGAAAGACATTGACACACTGGAGAAGGTCCAGAAGAAGCCACCGAGATTTTCAGGGTGCTGGAGCATATGGCATATGTGAGAACTTGGTATGTTCAGTCTGAAGAAAAAAAAGGTGAAGGTGGATCTTACCACTGCACTAAAATAGTACAAGGGGCAATGACCATAGATTGCAAGAAAGGAATTTCCATTTAGATGCAAGGATTTATTTGTTTACTTCCTGGTATCGTGAAGGTAGTAAAAGACTATAACAGGCATCCAGAGAGGTTGTGACATCTCAGTTCTTGGAAATACTCAAATCCTGAAAGCCCATGGCCCTTAGAAATCCTGCTCTAAGTTGGCCCTGTTTGGAGCATGGGGTTGGACTAGATGACCATCAGAGGTCCCTTCCCTCCTATATCACTCTATTACTCTGTAGTTCCCTCTGTGGGATAAGTCACTGCACTGGCAGGTGTAATTGACAACTGCTTCAGTCCAGAAATGTTTTACTGGCTTTGTCATTCCCCTCCCCGGACAGCTACATCCCATTCCTAAAACTATCACTCAACATCAACCTCGTCTTAAGATCCTTGTTAATGTAAGGATATGAACTATTTAGAATTAGATCTTTGCTTATGCATGGAATAAGACCTGAGACTGGAGGCAGAAAGCTGTTTTACTTCCTGCCTTCCAGGAGAGAAAATTAATTTCTTAAAACCATGGAGGACTTACTGTGAACTTTGGTGGTTTGTGTCTCCTTGCAGCGGAAAGAATGCTGTACAAAGAAGTCTCTCATGCTGAAGAGGGCCATTTGTAGGCAAGGATTAATGGGTCAAGGATCATTCCTAGAGCTACTGAGATACTTTCTTCAAAAAGACACAGTCTTGTACTGTGCTCTGTGGCTGAGAAGGTGATTATAGCAGAAGCCTCACTTTTTTTCCCCCTGAGGTACAGCCCACTCAGCTCTACATACTCAGTTTACCCTGGTGGAGCATTGTATGTGTCATTAATGCATAAAAATCTTTTTTTTTTGTGCAAGGGGCTTTAGGTGGACGGAAAGGCTCAAACTGTTTCTGGCCTTTCTCTTCCCACTGCCCTCCTCTGACAAACTGAGGACAGTGAGAACAGCAGGCAGGGAGCAGTGAAAGTAAGTTTAAAAATATATGAAAGGTAAGGATACCTGGTTTATGAGGATATCTGGTTAATGGCTGCTGTTCAGGAGAAGGATTGGGCCTACAGTGTTAATCATGTTTATGTGTTTGCTACTGGTAAAGGCACTGCTTTCTGAGTGTTGGTGTCTGTGGCTGGCCATTTGTGTACTCTGTGGAGGGGTGCACCAAAGGTGACAGGTTTCAGTCTTCTTTAACAGAGAAGTTATGGGTATGGTGACCAGTTCGGAGAGGTGTGTTGTGGGGACAGTATGATGTGCTTGTCTTTGTTGTTCAGGACTCTCGGATTTTAGACAAAAGGAAATATTTAAGGTAGATTTTAGATTCTTCTTCTTTCTTTCTTCTCTCCAAAGGCTCAGCAAATATGGACTCAGTGAAGAAACTCATCGGGAGCTCGCTCACCTAAACAAGATCAAGCCCAGCCTGAAAATAGGGTACATCTTTTAAACAAGGCTTTTTGCAGCCTAGGTGTCAGGCCTCATGGCTCTGACACTAGTGTAGCACACGGGTTAAAAGTTAAGAAGGGACCAAATAAATGTTTGTTCCATTTTAAGGATTCTCCTTTAATGTCAGTAACAATGCTGAGCATGTAGGGCCTTGACTCAGGGCAAGTCATCCTCAGGACAATAGGATCTGAATTTTGTCCAAGTGCAGTTCAAATAGATCCCCTTTCACGATCATACCTGAGTGGGGAAGGAATCAGAGTGCAGAAGGAAATGGGACAGAGATGCAGCAAGCAATAAGGATATGGATGAGTCCAGGAACTTCCTTCTTTCATACTCCAGTGATTTGGTGTTCAGTAGACTTGTGTCAGATGCCAAGAGAGATATTTCTTCACTTTCCATGGCTCCTTTACGAGGATTTGTATACTCACGGTGCTTTCTGTAGGTTTGTCTGATTTCACAGTTCTCAAGAGCATCATTTCTGTCTCCATTTTGACTATATATTTGTCAAGGATGATGTTTGTATCCCTGTTACTGAATTCAAATATAGTTCCTTTCGCACTGTGACATCCTTCCTTCCTGTAGTCAGTGTTAATGTCAGTCCAGTGATCAGGGCCAGGGTAGTTCGCAAGGATAGTTCCTTTGGCTGAGCTAGAAAGACTTTTCCCCCCTTCTGTGGACCCTCTGGGCTTTCTCAAGAAAATTGTATAGGGGGCCACATAGGTCCCTGGATGCCCACAGAAAAGTTCACCCCCAACGTCCAGAACAGGACTGTGAGAGAGAGTGGAGGGATTAAACCATTTCCACATGAATTGGAAGCTTTTCTTTTTCTGCCATGCTATTGCTTTGTGTGTTGTGGGGTTACATTTGAGAAGCATTCCTAAAACAAGAAATGCAGATGCATGGCATGCAGAGAAGAACATTTGTACCCATTAGAGTGTAGAGAAGTTTGGGCCAACTAGCTGTGCCAAAAGATTTATGTGGGAGGCATCACCCCAAACAAAGAAATCAGCATCCAGAAAGAAGCTGAAGAGGAAGGAAAAATGGTGAGCAATGTTATGTAGGAGCCACCTACAAAGTGTGTGAGGAGGAAGAAGTTCTTAAAGAGTCTTCTGTAAGCTGAGTGAAAGTACTGACCTCTTGGCAGTTGTCCACTCTTCCAAAAAGTGAAAAAGCAAAACGTGTGTACAAAGCTGCTAGTTAGAGGAGGAGGAAAGCCATGGAGATCCATGGATCCATGGAGAGGATCATGACATGGCTAAAGAGTGGGGAGGAGTGAGAAACTAGGCAAGGAGGAAAAGCCAGCAGAGTTATAAGCAGCACAAAGTACAGTAAGAAGAGCAAGGTGCAGGGAGAGAAAAATGTGACATGGCTAGCAGAGGTAATTCATGGAGTCAAGTAGCTCCAAAAAATCAGTCACAACAATCAGGTTAGGTCAGCTTCACTGGGCCTTGATCTCAGCAAAGCTTAACATCTTAATGTACCAGTCAATACAGGAGGGGAAAAGCAGCCAGCTGTCCCACCATGCCGGAGGCAGTACATCAAGAACGGTTGTAACAGCTGAAGAGGTTCCTGCAGTCTCCAGATAGCCTCTTCCCACGTGCCTTCTCAGTTAGAAAAGGGGAAATTACGACAACCCTGCATCTGCTGGTTTGGGGCACTTGGGAGCATCACCACTGCTCTTAGAGTGACCAAATGATCGATTCCTGTCTAGAGGGTTCTCTACAGGAGGAATAGCGGGACTTGATTTTCCTCCAGAACCTTATTTATGTGGAAAAAACATAACCGAAAGAAAGTCCTCAGCCATTGTGGTGGGTTGACCCTGGCTAGCTGCCAGACACCCAGCCACTCTCTCATTCCCCCTCCTCAACAGGACAAGGGGACAAAATAAGATGAAAAAGCTTGTGGGTCAAGATAAAGACAGGGAGATCACTTACCAATTACCATGATGGGCAGAACAGACTTGATTTGGGAAAAATTAATTTAATTCATTTGCAATTAAAATAGAGTTCAATGGTGTGAAACAAAGACAAAATTAAGACAACACCTTCGCCTACTCCTCTCTTTTTCCCTGGCTCAACTTCACTCCTTCATTCCCAACTCATCTACCTCTCCCCAGCCTCTAAATGGTGCAGGGGGGAGGGGGAATGGGGCAGGAGTTACAGTACAGACTGGGGAGTTGGGGTGAGTCTGTAACAGTTCCTCTCAGCTGCTCCTTCCTCCTCACACTTTTCCTGTGCTCCAGTGTGGGTCCTCTCTGTGGTCCACAATTCCTATCAGGAGAAACCTACTCCAACATGGGCTCTCCATGGGCCACAGCTTCTTCAGGAAACATCCACCTGCTCTGGCATGGAGTCCTCATGGGCTACAGGGGAATCCCTTCTCCAGCATCTGGAACACCTCCTCCTCCTCCTTAGTCTCTGACCTTGGTGATTGCAAGGCTGTTTCACACACTTTTTTCCTCACTCCTCACTGCCTGTGCGGTGTTTTGCACTTTCTTAAATATGTTTTCACAGAGGTGCCACCAGCTTGGCTGGTGGGTTCATCTGTATCCTGTGGCGGGTCCATCACAGTGCCGGCTGGAACTGAGTGTGTCAGGCACAGGGCAGCCCCTGGCCTCTCCTTACAGTGGCCACCCTGCAGCCCCCCTGCTACCAAAACCTTGCCACAGAAACCCAGTACAGCCTTTTTACTTTGTATTTTATTATGAAGGGCACAGTTTCACAAGGTTGAGGATTTCACCAACCTTCTGAGTTGCTGAGAAGGCCTCAATCCTCCAGGGGCTTCTTTTCCAGGAGTGGGAAATTAAATCCTGGGAAGCTGAAATAATTGATCTGACTTCGCAAATCAGCAACATGAGGGCAAAGCCCAGATGGGTGGCAATTCAGTCTGGCTGGATATGCTAACTGTTTCCTGACTTTCCACGATGAACAGGTATCCCTTGCTACAAATGCAGTTTTAGGTGCTGTACACCAACTGAGGACTGCTGCCCTTAGTTGGTGACCTCTGTGGGAGAAGGTCCCAGACTGACCTGTGCTAGTCACAGTGGGTGCCAGCCAGCTCAGCAACGAAAAACACTGACCCACCATGTGACAAAATTTGAACCAATTGGAGGAACATACGGTACCTCAGCTCAAACTTACTAAAGAAAGGGTGGTAGCCACTGGGAAAGGGGCACACAAGGAGATGCAAAAGGAGACATATGAGGAAGCACAAAGTGAGATACAGCACAAGGTACAAAGGGAGATTCAGGAGGAGACCTGTGAGGATGAATGTGAGGACAAATGCGAAGACATACAGAAGAATACAAAGTTGCAGATGCAACTTGAGAAGACTGCAGCCTGTGGAGGAACCCATACTGGAGCAGGTGCAACTCCAAAGGGATTGTTACCCATGGAAGAATCACTGCCAGAACAGCTGAAAATAATAAGAAACAAGGAGCAACAAGAAAGGAAACCGGTACACACCTAACCTAACTAATCAACACCTATTGCCTTGCTGAGCAACTGGCGTGGCAGTGTGAGAAACAGAAAAAGGCCTTCATGCTGTCTAAGCACTGTTCAGCAATAGCTGAAAATGAGTGTGTTGTCAACACTGATTTGGTCACAGATACAAAACATAGCACCATATGAGCTACTATGAAGAAAATTAACTCTCTCTCAGCCAAACCCAGTATAATCTCCACCCCTTATTCCATACCATTTACATCATGCTCAGGTCCCATACTGATGTATCCAATACATCATCATTAACCAAACCCCCTTCCCATCCTTTGATTTGTACAGATGTCATTCCCTTAGTCTATGGGCCATGCTGTAAAATGTCCGTAAAATGTCCATAAAATATCCATTGAGTTCATTTAGTCCATGACTTTCGGCCCCGTCGGTTCCAGTGGTCATTCATGACAGGAGAGGTGGTGTGTTGTGTGGAGTTATTGGGCACCAAACCCAGCTCACATCAGGTCACTGCTGCACTTGCACTGCTTCTTGTGAGGCTCATTCTCCATTGGTTCGGGTGGTTCCTTCTGTAGGGTTTCCTGCATCATACAGCTTAAATCATGGGTTGCAACAATGTAAAGGTACATCCATTACAATCCCCACCCCTGGTTTCATTGGACCAGGTTATAGGGTTTAACATTGCAATAAACTTCTTCCCTTTGCCCCTGCTCCAGCATGGACTTATCTACAGACAACAATCCCTTAGGGGTGTTCTTGCTGCAGCATGGACTTATTCATGGACCAGTCTGTTCAAGGGTCCACCTGCTGCAGAGTAGACTTTTATCCACAGCCACAGTCAATTCAGGATGTACCTGCTTCAGCGTTGCATCAAGAGCTGCATTAAGATCAGTGCTGAGAAGAAACAAAGCGTTATGGTCATAGATGACTCCCTCCTGAGGGGAATGGAGGCACCCTTTTGCAGACCAGACCCTCTTTTCAGGGAAGTTTCCTGCCTCCCTGGGGCCTGAATCAGGGACATGACCAGACAACTGACAAGCTTAGTACAGCCTTTGGATTATTACCCACTCCTGCTCTTTCACATGGGTACTAATGATGTCACAAGAAGTCCGGGTCAATCAAAAAAGATTTCAGAGCCCTGGGAAGAATGCTAAAGGATTCAGGAGCACAGGTAGTGTTTTCCTCAATCCTCCCAGTAATGGGGAGAGACATTGAAAGAAACAGGCATGCCCAAGACATCAATAGCTGGCTCCAAGACTGATGCCTCCACCGGAACTTTAGTTCTTATAATGACGGAAGAGCCTTCGAGACACAAGGTATGTTAAGGCCTGATGGGATCCACTTATCCCAATGGCAGAAACACTTCTTTGCTCGTAAGCTGGCAGGACTGATTGAGAGTGCTTTAAAATAGAATCGATGGGGGAAGGGGATACCATCAGAAGAGCTGAAGGTAAGCCAAGGGTTGGCATGGCACCGCCTGAGGGTGGCACAGCTCCATGGACACTAAGGGTTTAGGAGCACATCTGAAATGCTTGTACACCAATGCACGCGGTATAAGAAACAAACAGGATGAACAGGAAGCGTTGGTCTGTTCCCAGAGCTATGATGTCATTGGTATTAGTGAGAGTTGGTGGAATGAGTCTCATGACTGGAGTGCTGGGATGGAGGGCTATAGGCTGTTCAGGAGGGATAGGCAGGGCAGGTGAGGTGGAGGAGTTGCACTGTATGTAAAGGAGAGGTTTGACTGTACAGCCCTTACAGTTAGCAATGATGTGGTTGAGAGCCTCTGGGTGAGGATTAGGGGGGAGGAAAACAAAGGAGATGTTGTAGTGGGTGTCTACTATTAATTGCCCAGCCAGGTTGTTAGCACTGATGATTTATTCTATAGGCAATTAGGAGAAATCTCTGGATCAGCAGCTTTTGTCCTTATGGGAGATTTCAACTTCCCGGACATCAGCTGGGAATACCATACTGCTGTGACAAGCAAGTCTGGGAAATTCTTGAAGTTTGTTGAAGATAACTTCTTGTCACAAGTATTCAGTGAGCCAGCTAGGAAAGATACCCTCCTAGACTTGTTTGTGAGTAGAGAAGGACTCATGGGAAATGTGATGGTAGGTGGCTGTCTTGACCACAGTGATCATGAAATGGTTGAGTTTAAAATTGTCCATGTAATGAGAAAAAAGGACAGCAGAGTTACTACCCTGGATTTCAAGAGAGCAAACTTTAAGCTACTCAGGGAGCTACTTAGCAGTGTCCCCTGGGAATCTGCTTTTGAGGGCTTAGGCTTAGGGCTCTCCAGGACCGTATTCCATGGGATTCTTTCAAGCAGATCTATAAAGAGGCTGAAGTTTGCTCTACTGAAGCCTAGGGTTATGATCCTGCTTTTTGTGCCCTACTCCCTGCTCTTATGATCCTAAATGTCACCATCCCATGGTCACTGCAGCCAAGGCTTCATGTCCCCAGCCATTTCTTTCTTTTTTATAATAATTGAGTCCAGCACAGCATCTCTCCTCTATGACTCTTCAGCCACCTGTGCTAGAAAGTTGCAATCAATGCACTCAAGATATCTTCCACATTGCTTATGCCTTGCTGTGCTGTCCCTTCAGCAGATACCAAGGTGGTTCAGGTCCCCAGGAAGACTAGGACCTGTAAATATGATCCTTTTTGCAGTTATCTCAAAGGGGGCCTCATCTACTTCTTCCTGTAGGAAGGAAAAGCACACGCAGTGGAACCAGGGTTGTGTATCCTGGGAAGAGAATAGGGATACTGCCCAGATGTAAAGGGATGGGATCAGGAAAGCTAAGGCACAGTTGGATTTGAATTTGGCAAGAGATGTGAAGAATAATAAGAAGGGCTTCTACGGGTATGTTGGACAGAAAAGGAAGATTAAAGAAAATGTATCCTCCCAATAAATAAGACAGGAGAACCAGTGACAACAGATATAGAGAAGGCTGAGGTATTCAACAAATTTTTTTTTGCCTCAGTTTTCACTGGCAATCACTCTTTCCACATCTCTCAAGCCCCTGAACCTCCAGGTGGGGACTTGGGGAATGAAGTCCTTCCCATCATAAGAGATCAGGTTCGAGACCATCTGAGGAACCTGAACACACACAAGTCCATGAGACCCAACAAGATGCATCCCAGAGTCCTGAGGGAACTGGCAGATGCAGTTGCTAAGCCACTCTCCATCATTTTTGAAAAGCCATAGCAGTCAGGCAAAGCTCCCAGTGACTGGAGAAAAGGGAATATTGCACCCATTTTTAAAATGGTAATAAGGAGGACCCTGGGAAGTACTGACGAGTCAGCCTCACCTCAGTAAGCTCATGAAACATATCCTCCTGGAAGTTATGTTGAAGCATATGGAAGACAGGGAGGTGATTAGAGACAGCCAATATGCTGCACCAAGGGCAAATCGTGCTTGACTAATCTAGTGGCCTTCTACAATGGAGTGACTGCATCAGTGGAAAAGGGAAGAGTTACTGATGTCATCTACATGGACTTCTGTAAGGCCTTTGATACAGTTCCTGACAACATCCTTACCTCTAAATTGGAGAGATAACAGTTTGATGGGTGGACTTTTAGGTGGATAAGACTTCCAATCAATGGCTCAATGTCCAAGTGGAAACCAGTAATGAGTGGTGTCTCTCAGGGGTCCTTACTGGGACCAATACTACTTAGTATCTTCATCAACAGCATAGATATTGTGATTGAGTGCACCCTCAGCAAGCTTGCAGATGACACCAAGCTGAGTGATGCTGTTGATACACTTGAGGGAAGGGATGCCATGCAGAGAGACCTTGACAGGCTTGAGAAGCAGGCCTGTGTGAACCTCATGAAGTTCAACAAGGCCAGGTGCAAGGTCCTGCACCTGGGTTGGGGCAATCCCCATTATCAGTACAGACTGGGAGATGAATTGATTAGGAGTAGACCTGCAGAGAAGGACTTGGGGGCACTGGTGGACAAAAATAGGACATGAGCTGGCAATGTATGCTTGCAGCCCAGAAAGGCAATCGTATGCTGGGCTGCATCAAAAGAAGCGTGGTCAGCAGGTCAAGGGAAGTGATTCTCCCACTCTACTCTGCTCTGGTGAGACCCCACCTGGAATACTGCATCCAGCTCTGGGGTCTCCAGCATAAGAAAGACATGGAACTGTTAGAGCAGGTTCAGAGGAGGGCCACGAAAATGATCAGCAGGCTGGAACACCTCTCCTGTGAAGAAGGGCTGAGAGAGTAGTGGTTGTTCAGCCTTGAGAAGAAGCATGCTCTGGAGAGACCTTATGGCAGACTCTCAATATATAAAATGGGCTTTAAGAAAGATGGAGAGAGATTTCTTACGAAGGCCTGCAATGACAGGACAAGAGGCAACGGTTTTAAACTGAAAGAGGGAAAGTTTAGATTAGACATAAGGAAGAAATGTTTTACGATGAGGGTGGTGAGACACTGGAACAGGTTTCCCGGAAAAGTTGTGGATGCCCACCACTGGAAGTCTTCAAGGTCAGGTTGGATGGAGCTTTGAGCAACTTGATCTAGTGAAAGATGTCCCTGCCTATGGTGGGGGGTGGACTAGATGATCTTTAAAGGTCCCTTCCAACCCAAACCATTCTATAATTCTATGATTCTAATTCTGGAGTGGAGTGGCTACATGGGGTAAAATGAATCTTTGTTAGAACCGAATCTGATGACATGATTTGTACCAGGCCTTTTCCTAAAACAGGCACCTCAGGATTATAATAGTCTTAGAATCTTTCCACAGTTCATGGGGCAGAGAGACATCTTCAGATGGAAATACTGTTTCTATGTAGGTTTAATTACCCTTGAGAGGGACTATAAGTGCTATACAGGAACTATAGAGGAGTCTGGGCTGATAGGGTTACAAACTTCACTAAAAGCTTAAAGATAAATGGATTTAATCCTTCATGCTTCCATACAGTTATGCTCTGTGAGGATTATGCTGTCAGTCAACATGGTTTATTTCTGACAGACAATGTAATTTACATGGGTGAAGGGTCCAGGAGAAGTTTAAAAAACCCTGATTCTAGCATTTTGTTAGGATGCTTGGGGAGTAGCAGAATTTTATTAGTGTTGTAGTGTTGTCATCAGGAGCTGAATGTGATCTTGAGCATTCCCACCTCTCTCTGTCTGACTTTATCTTTTGCAGGCCTCAGAAATTACTACACTGTCATGGGTATCATAGCTTCCAAAAATACCAGTAGAAACCAAAGGACAAAACATTTGCTCAGGTGGGGTACAGCAAAGTGAAGAAGCTGTCTGTGCAGAAGCCAGCTAAATGAGAAGAAGCCCTTTTCCTGGTGTTCGTTTTCCTTTCCATCATCAGTCCCCTCCTGATACCAAGCTGTGATGTGGTGAAGTCACAGTTACCATCTCATCAGACCCTCTGTCCCCTTGTCCTCTGTTTTAAATATATCCTTATTTAAGCTCTTGGCTTTGCTTCCCTCTCAGTTTCTCTCTCTTGTGTATTTTTTAGCCTTCCCTAGGTCTTAATTCCTGCCTACAAAAATTCAGTTCTTAAATCCTACAAATGAGAAAAACTTATTTTAGATCTACTGGTCACAGCATATGCTTCCTTACAGCTTCCCATATCCCTCAAGATTACAGTAAATTATTTTTTGTGTTCCTTTCTATCTCTTGCTGATGCATGTGATGTTGTTCTGTTTTTAACTGTGCAGTGTATGCCAGCTTTCTGTGAGATCTCCACCTTCATTTACTGTGTGCGTATCATGACTGCTATGGAAATGTTATCAACATGGTAAGGAACTTTGCATCCAGCCCAATTCCTTTCCCTGGAAAAGATGAATGGATTTGAAGCATAGCTTGAGACCTATGTAGGCAAGTCTATACACCTTGGATCATGTTTTCAGCCACACAGAACCTCCAAAAGACCTTGAAAATGCAACCTCCCAAATCCCCGGGAAGAAGCAAATCACAGAAGCTTATTTGGATTGAAACTTCTGCTTCCTTTATTTAATTATCTTCTGCTAACATTTCTGAATTATTCATGCTATTCTAATGCAAGTAAAAGGACAGTCTGAAGGTACAGTAGAAAAAGAAACATATTCTTTCCTGGAGCTGTTTGTCCCTTACTTTTGAACATAGACAGAAACAAAGAGTTATTTCCTATTAACATTAAAGTTACTGATGGCTATAATTCAACAAAAGAAAACACTAATCTTTTTCAAATTCTTGAAGAGAAATAGATCTTTTGCTTGACACATATTTCTGATCCCTGAAAAGCCGTGGGCTTTATGTCCACAAGCAGAGAATGAGATTGGCAAGAGGGAAGAGTAATGTGTTCAACACCACATGGGCAGGTGCTAGCTCTACAGGGATAGCTGGAGTCAGGCTTTCACAGCCTAGTTAAAAGAGCACAAGGGAATTTGTTTGTGCCTTTGAGAACATAAGTGGGAAGTGGATTCTGTCACTGAGGAACCAGATTGTGATGGCTGCACTGACTGATGCCACAGATGAGAGGGTTTCAAATGCCATTAATAACATCAAAATACACACATACCTAGTGTGTTGGGTTTGTGTAGCGAGGAAGGGGCTACAGGGGTGGCTCCTGTGAGAAGCTGCTAGAAGCTTCCCTGGCTCCAGCCTGGACCCACCTCTGGCCAAGGCTTGAGCCCATCAGCAACGGTGGTTGCGCCTCTGTGATAGCATATTTAAGAAGGGGAAAAAAGACTCCTGGGAGTGAGAGTAAGATGGAGGAGGAGGAAGAAGAAGAAGAAGAAGAAGAAGAAGAAGAAGAGCTACAGTAAAAAAAAAGAGGAGGATAGGAAAAAGAAGATGGGAGAAGAAGAGGAGCTCCAGTGAGCAGAGGAGTGGGATGTGAGAGAAACAACCATGCACACACGGAGGTCAGTGAAGAAGGAGAGGGAGGAGGTGCTCTGGAGCAGAGATTCCCCTGCAGCCCGTGGTGATAGGGCAGGCTGTCCCCCTGCAGCCCATGGAGGTGAATGGTGGAGCAGAGATTCCCCTGCAGCCCATGGAGGACCCCACAGTGGAGCAGGTGGCTAGGCACAGAAAAGGCCACGACTCTGTGGGAAAGCCCACACTGGAGCAGTTTACAGAGGACTGGAGTGCGTGGAAAAGGACTTGAGTTGGAGAAACTCATGGAGGGCTGACCCCCGTGGGAGGGACCCCACGCTGGAGCAGGGGAAGAGTGTTAGGAGTCCTCCCCCTGAGGAGGAAGGTGCGGCAGAGACAACGTGTGATGAACTGACTGCAACCCCCATTCCCATCCCCCTGTGCCGCTGCAGGGGGGGAGGTAGAGGAATCAGGAGCAAAGCTGAGCCCGGGAAGAAGGGAGATGCGGGGTAAGGTGTGTTTCTAATATATGGTTCTGTTTCCCATCTACTCTGATTTGGTTGTTAACAAATTAAATTGGTTTATTTTTTCCCCAAAAATCGAGTCTGTTTTGCCTGTGACCATAATTGGTGAGTGATCCCTCCCTGTCCTTGTCTCGACCCACGAGTTTTTTGTTGTATTTTCTCCTCCCCATCCCGCCAGGGAGGAGGAGCGAGTGAGCAGCTGCGTGGTGCTTTGTGGCCGGCTGGGCTTAAACCACGACACCTAGGCCCCTGCAAGTACCCCTGGCATACAAAATATCTGCATGGTGATGAGAACAAGACTTAACTATGAATAAGGGAGCCAGGTGCCTTCTGCAGTTTAATAGAGAATACTAACTTTTGGGTCTGTGGGAGGAGGCTGCTACATCTCAAGGCCAACCACCAGTGAAGATAAGCCATTTGCATGCTTACCTTAGCACGCTGATGACTTGTTTAGACCTAGAACATTGATGTTTAGGTTGTGGATGTTGAGTGTCATGGGCAAGGCAGAGTAAACAATGAGTAGAGGATGTGGATGCCAGGGTTCGTTTAAGAATGAATGAGATTAGAGTTTTTACTGCTTGATTATTTCACATACTTCTCATTCCCCCACAACCCCAGAGCCATTCACTTGTTCTCAACATCTCTTCCCATCAGCGGGATTGCTGCTGGCCTGGGAAGGTCAGCAGATAGTCATGACAGTTTTGTGCCATGCAGCTGCTTGCAGTTATCAGTCTTTGGTGTTACCAGTGGGGTCCCTGGGCACCCCCAGGCATTTGATTCATACATGTCCTCCTTTTCTGGGGTCTTCTTTATCTCACTAAGCCCATTTTTCTCCATCTAAATAGTTTTTATGCAAAGCACAATGCACGATCAGTCTACTAATCAGTGGTTTCAACATCTCCCTTCATGAGTTGGAGGATTTAGTATGTGTCACTTCAGTTTAGTCCATGTGTTTTCACAGTTTACAACTAGCTTGTACCAGCTGTAACTAGCAACTAGCAGGCCTGAACTTGAGAGTTCAAAAGCTCAGTTTAGGATGCTAATACCCCCCCCCACAAACACACATATATACATAAACACTTATCTGCTCCCCGTTGGCGTTCACAATCATCTCAGTTGTTTCTCATCTACCACAGGGAGCTGAGCAGCAGATAGGAAGGTAGGAAAGCTGGGGCACATGCAGTGGGCATAACACCATAATGAAACAATCCCCCACTTTGTAACACAGCTTCTGAAGTTAGTCAGTGTGAATAACCTACTGTTTCTTCCTGCTCACTTCATTTTTCTGTTGTCTGTTTTCTTCAGAGAAATTTGATAAACTATTGTCTTCCACAGAAGTGCTAATTCAGTACTTTATCATTTCCATCCTCCCAAAGATGGGGTTTATGCACTGTCCACATCCACTGCCAACATGTCATGGCAGTCCCTCTGCTTACAGTAGGATTTCAACCTGGGAAACAGTTGTGTTAAAACTCTACTCCTAGCTTTTGAACTAAAAAAACCTCAGAACACCTGGAAAGCTACAAAGGGAATATAGAATGTTGTCTTGTCATATTAATAATATGATTTCTAAGTCTCCTCCATGGTCTTCCTGCCTGCTGTCTACACTAAGCTCCTAAAAGTAAGATTCAGTTCTTCCACAATTCTGTCTCCAGTACACCTAACGAGAAATCCAGTCTTTCAAGCTACCCCTCCAAAAGTAATCTTTTAATGTTTTCCCCATAAGGCATATATTTTCTGTCCATTTTCCCCAGCTTTCATTTTCTCTGCCCACTTTTCTGTTTTCATTTCTGAGATGTCTCTTGTGGGTGATAAAAGGCTTAGTTCACCCCTGCTGCCTGGGTGCCATGGGTCCGATAGAAATGGGGGAAAACAAAGCAGCAGAAATGGAGCTCATCATGTTGTTAACTGTAGAGATTTAAAGAGGAATGTATATGTATGTTTGTTACAATGGTGGATGACTGCGTATCTTGCTCTCAACCCCTATTAGCCAATCAGCTTTTCCAGCTTCCCAGTTGCTAAGCTGTGATTCAGCAGATGGCTATGATGATTTCAGGGAAGTTTCTGACCCCAAGGGGAATCTTGCTCCAAGCCATCAGGACTGGGAAGTGGTCAGAGCACTAGAGGAAGGAGGTAGACCTGGGCAGGCACACAATGATGATGGGGAAATTCAGTGCTGCCAGTTCCTGGGGTGCCATTCCCAGTGTCAGGATTGTTGCTGTATTACTGATGGCCCAACCTTCTGGGAAGGGGGAGAGAATCTCTTCTACTCGTGGAAAAGCAGGAAAGTTTTATTGGGCTGAAAATGCCTGAGGCCTGGGGAGAAGAGACAAAAGAAGGTGATCTAGAGCACATTCCCTGGTGAGTGTGGCAGGGCGTCTGGGACTGTAACCTGGAGCCTTCCTGCTAGCAGGCCCCCTTCAGAAGGTCCCGTCTCTTCCACCCACTGGGCCCTTCCCTCTCTGCACCAGATGTCTGGTTTCAGCTTGGGACCCCTTGGAAGTCAATGTTTCCTGCAGTAATGGAGGGAATCGTGTCTGCATTCCCTGTGCACAGGACCCACTGCTGTAGTGCTCTTGTTCTGGGAACTCTCTTCTCCCACTGTCTTCCTACAGTCATGGAGGAGAAGGGAGGTATTTTCCTCTGCAGGCGCAGTGGAAGCTCTGAATAGATCAAAAAGGAAAGGAATGGACAAAATTTGTATTTGTCTCAGGAAATCACCCTGGGGTGGGCCCTGTAGCTCAGTGGTTAGAGCACTGGTCTCGTAAACCAGGGGTCGTGAGTTCAAACCTCACCAGGGCCTTACCACACAAGTGGCTGGGTGTCTCTGCATCCCTGGGTGCCAGTATGGCTGCTCTCTGCCTATGCACTCTGGAGTGGTGAGCACCCACTCAGCCAGGCCTTGGGCTGCACAAGCCACTTATTCCCCTTCCCTCCCAGGTTATTCACCCTGCCAGGCAACAAATGCATCCTTTTCTCAACTAAGTTACATTTTTATAGGGACTGTTTCAGCCTTGACGTGGCCTCTGCCAAAGCCTTTGAAGAATCAATCACCAGCACAAGGGAATCCTGCCTCCTTTCCAAAACCCTAAGCTGAGCTTGCAGTCGTGATCTGTGCTTCAGAGGAGGCAGGCACCAATAATTCAGCTACTGGCACTTTGGAAATTTTATCAGAGAAGCACTATCTGTACAAGTGAGTCAGAAACATGACTTTCTTTCTTCATGTTATTGGCATTCTGGAGATGTCTTTTCAAACCATCCTGTGATGAACTCAGTGGGTGTGGGACACTGATGAATTAGGTAAGGATATGTGGAACAAGAGTGTCTGCTCCTTTAAGGGTGTCTGGTCAAAGACCTTTTCAGTGCAAAAAGGGGCAATAAGAAATGGAGGAAGCCATAAACAGAACATACAGAGACACAAACCTGACTAACAAGTGATGAGGAGGCAGTGATGAGAATCAATCCTGATCAGTCACACTATTTGATAATGGTATGTGGGACTCAGAATGTTTATTTCAGCAAGGTTATCTGACCAAGGACCTTGTCAAATGGGATATTAAGGAAAATGGGGAAACTGTAAACAAAATATACAGAGACACAAACCTGAAAGGCAAACATAAAGAAGACAAAGACAAGAACCAAGCCTCACCACTTACGCTAATTCATGGGCTATTAAGAAACTGAAGGCAAACCAGGACTTTGTAGGATGCAAACCTGAAGGTCCTGGGTGTTGGAGGGGGTTGGTGGGACTGTACAAAGTGAAGAGGGAATGTGCAGGGGAAGGGAACTGAGGAGGAACAAAAGAGGAATAGGCAGAAATGGATGTTAAAGGGGTCAGGCACTTGCAAAACAGGGCTAGTCAGTATGCCTGTGTGATTGAGCCCCGTGCCTGATCACTGCAGTCTGTCCTATCTTCTTATTAAATCTTTTCTAATGATCCCTCTGCCTAATCTCACTCCCTATCCCATGTGTATGTGTGCTGCAAGGACTAGGTGCTAGCTACCTGGGTGACTGGCATGAGTGGATTTGGTGCCAGCTACTGGAGGCAGACCCAGGGTGTGGGCATCCCAGGCCTGTGGTGTCAGCTGCTGGAGCAAGCAGGGTCTTGGCCACTAGCAACTGGGCCATGAACAGTGTCCAAAAACCAGCTACTGGGGTGGGGGGCAGCGTGAGTGAGGCGAGGGCTTGAGCAATGCCAGTGGCTGGAGTGGGACCACGAGTCACAGCCACGTGCCCAGTTCTGACCACTGGAGGTGCAGGGGTGTGGGAAGGGAGGAGCTTCTGTATCTTCCCCAAACCTGGTGTGCATGCAGACGTGTGTGTATTCACTAGCAAACTTCAGGCTGGACCAACTGGCAAGTAAGGGGGCCTGAGGTCCAGGCCGGGCTATCAGGCGAGCAAGGGTCCATGCTGTTATCCAGAGGGATGCATAAATGTGGGGTAACTGTGGGACCAGTGCATGAGTGCTGTGCATCTGCTAGGAAGTGTCAAGCTGGACCAGCTGGTGAGTAGGGGATCTGCGGGGTGAGTAAGAGGGCTGGAATCTGGACAGGGGTGCCAGGCAGACAGAGGGGCTGTGCCAGTACTCAAGGGATCTGCAGATGTGCACAGAGAATGTTGTGGGCATGCTTTTACTAGTGGAATTCTACCTCTACCAGCCAAAGAGGAAGAAGGGGACTTGGCCATCTGTGCCTGTGTCTTATGTGGGTCCTGTATGTAGGTGCTGTTGAAGGCAGCACCTTGTCTGTGGCAGTCTATGTGTCAGTGTTCTCTGTGAGTGTGTGTGTCTGTGTGTGCATCACTCGGATACATGCTCAGCTTGTTGTGGTTTAACCCCAGCCAGCAACTAAGCACCATGCAGCCACTTCCCCCTCCCCCAGTGGGGTGGGGAGGAGGGAAAAAAAGTAAAACTCGTGGGTTGAGATAAGAACAGTTTAATAACTAAAGTAAAATAAAATACACTACTAACTAATAATAATAATATAATAATAATAATAATAATTGTAATGAAAAGGAATACAACAACAACAAAAACACCCAAGAAAAGACAAGTGATGCACAATGCAATTGCTCACGACCTGCTGACTGATGCCAGAGCCGTGATCCATGCCTCCCAGCCAACCCCCCCCATTTATATACTGGGCATGATGTTCCATGGTATGGAATACCCCTTTGGCTAGTCCAGGTCAGCTGCCCTGGCTATGCTCCCTCCCAGCTTCGTGCACACCTGCTTGCTGGCAGAGCATGGGAAACTGAAAAGTCCTTGGCTTAAGATAAGCGCTACTTAGCAACAACTAAAACATCGGAGTGTTATCAACATTATTCTCACACTAAATCCAAAACACAGCACTGTACCAGCTACTAAGAAGAGAGTTAACTCTGTCCCAGCCAAAACCAGGACTCAGCTTCATTACTGGTTGGACCTGTAAATGGGAAAGCAGCAGCCATGTCCCTCAGCCTGGGCAGAGACCCCAGGTCCCCGGGCACAGGGCTGGGCTCCAGCAGCTGAGCAGAAGAGTCCCGGGCCAAAGCAGCAGGAGAAGGCAGCCATTTCTAACTTCCCTTAACAAATTAAATCATCCATTACCAATGTTTCCTGTGTCTGGCACTGTGGGCTTAGAGATGCTGAGAAAGCTGAGAACCATGCCAGAGATACATTTCAACCATACACCGGTGAGACCAGAACTTAATGCCAGTGATGAGGGGCTGTGTGCAGCAGTTCTCATGACAATGGTGATCCAGGAGGAGTTGGCAGCAGTTGTGGCCTGGCTAAGCCAAGGACCACTGGCTGCTCCTTGCTGTAATGAGGCAAGAAGAAATCATTTGGGAAGAAGTTAACAATGATGAGCAATAATAATCAGTAGAAAGTGGGTTTTGGTGGGTTCCAGTCCACATTTGCAAGCATGCCATGCTGGAGCAGTGTGCAGTACCTACAGAGCAGACCTAAGCAAAAGGATGCTGAGGTTGAGAGTTCAAGGCTCACCTGGGGCTTTTGCTCATCCACAGCCTGCTCTCCTCTTGGTTAGTGCAGGTGATGCCAGTGTCCATACAGTCTTCTGGGACAGCAAGCCACAAGAGGCAGTTCCCAGGTGATGTGGGCAGTGCAGCATAGGAGTTACTGTCTGCCAGGCAGAACTCTGCTCCCCTCTCTTCTCTGCCGCAGGCAAGTCTCTTCCATAGAGGAGCTGGAGGAACAAACTCATTTGCCGTGCTCATCTGCTCTCATTTTTCTTTGGCTCTACAACACATCCCAGTACACAGATACTCTCACAGCAGCTCCCTGCCCAGGGTCACTGCAACAGATTCTCCCTATTCAACCTTTTCACCTCCAGGTGGAGCACAGGGAGACACTCTTTTTTTTCTGAGCTGAGCACAGAGAGCGGGAGGTAACATCTCTTCAGCCTTGCAGTCCTCCTTACTCAGCAGGGAAGGAAGGAGGGCAGTTCAGCCCTTCCAGGCTGTGTTTACCTCCCAGCACAGGCTGATAGCTCTTCCGGAACAAGAATACAAATATTTTCTGCTGCTCTTCCAGAGAGGGCAACAAATCCCTTCCAGGTACTCCAAAAAGACAGGAGCAGCCTCAATGGGTTTTTAAAGCCATTTCCAGGCAACTGTTCCCATCGCTGAATACAAATGCCACTGCACAGACATCTGCTGTTCAATTTCAGAACTAAATCTGGTGGCCAGGGCCACCAAAGGGTATAAAGCTAATTGAGTGCAGCAGTACTTTCTGCTTTCAGGAAAATCACCAAGGGCAGCTCCTGATGCTGCTGACATGTGGCTGTGACCTGGACTGCAGCAGGTGCCCATGTGACACACACTTGCTGGCACATGGACCAAAATGGCCCTCATTGTTTGGTCTCTGATAGCAGAAATACAGAATCACACACCCTTCACACACACACATGTGCGCGCACACACATGCACAGAGATCTATTCACTCCCTACACAGATCCACAGATCCTTGACACACACAGACACACAAACAGTCCCATAAACCCCTCATTCACACACACACACACACACTTAGAGACTCATGCACCTCTTAGAGGTGCTCTCACACACATACACATACATAGACATGCACACCTCACACACACACACACACACAAACACAGACCCTTGCACCCCTCCCATGTACATGCACACACACAGAAAAACAGACCAAACTGGAATGCTGCTGCTGGCAGAAGCAGTGCTGTCCACGGCCCATTCCCTGAGGAAGATGCTGTGTGATCACACGTAGGGGATCCGCGTGCTAGAGATGCAGCATGCATCTCAGACTTGGCAAACAAAGTCCAGCTTAAGTTGTTGTGACATTAGGTACCAAAATCTATTGACCAGTGCCCAGGACACTGTGCTTCTCAGCTCTTCTGTAAGTGACTCTGGGCACAGATGCACTTGCCAGGCCAAAGGACTGCTCTCTTACAGATGTTTCCAAGACCCCCTGGCTTAGACTGCCTCAGCTTGCAATTTTGCCCCAAGGAGCAACTGAACACGTGATTCTTCTGGAGGGCTAGTGATCAAGTCTGTATTTTCTGGAATGGAAGAAGCGTGGCCAGCAGGTCAAGGGAAGTGATTCTCCCCCTCTACTCTGCTCTGGTGAGACCCCATCTGGAATACTGCATCCAGCTCTGGGGTCTCCAGCATAAGAAAGACATGGAACTGTTAGAGCAGGTTCAGAGGAGGGCCACGAAAATTGTCAGAGGGCTGGAATGCCTCTCCTGTGAAGAAGGGCTGAGAGAGTAGTGGTTGTTCAGCCTTGAGAAGAAGCAGCTCTGGAGAGACCTTGTGGCTGGCTTTCAATATATAAAGGGGGCTTAAGAAAGATGGAGAGAGATTTCTTACGAAGGCCTGCAATGACAGGACAAGAGGCAACGGTTTTAAACTGAAAGAGGGAAAGTTTAGATTAGACATAAGGAAGAAATGTTTTACGATGAGGGTGGTGAGACACTGGAATAGGTTTCCCGGAAAAGTTGTGGATGCCCCACCACTGGAAGTCTTCAAGGTCAGGTTGGATGGAGCTTTGAGCAACTTGATCTAGTGAAAGATGTCCTGCCTATGGTGGGGGGGTGGACTAGATGATCTTTAAAGGTCCTTTGCAATCTGAACCATTCTATGATTCTATGATTCTATGCTAGCGTGCTAATGTTTGTGTTGAGCAGGGAGCTCTAGCCATGTTGGTCCATCTGCCCGGAGGTACAAAGGAGTCTGCGATGTGTGTGTGCTGCAGATGAGAAGAACCAAGTAGTCACCAAAGGAAGGTCTTGAGAAAAAGTCACCAGGAACGTCAATGATCTGCAATAGAATCTCAGCCTCAGTTTTACAAGTTTACCTGGTTCTTGATGCCATTCCCATATATAATGTGCTGCTTCCTGTTAGTTCTGGCTAATGTTACATAAGAAAAAGCTACAATGTAAAGATGGCTTCGCAGACATGCACAATAGAACTTGACCAACAGTGACCTCGTCTGTACAAGTGGGTCTGCTGTTAGAAGAAACCAGACCAAACCCTCTGAAAGTGGCAAAGTTGCAACAAAATAGCGCAAACTCAGCTAATAAATATGCATTAAGCACACTTGCATGGGGGGGTTCGCATGTACAGATACTCAAAAGTGAACGGTAACAAGTGATATCATGGTCAAAGCCAACAGGTTATGTAAATTGTAAAAATTAATATGTGAGTGGTCTTAAAATTGTATAAGGAATCAAGAGTGTAACATGGGGTCCTTCTTGGGCTCCAAGACAAGCAATAAATGGGGTTTTATCCAGTGTGTACTTCTGCTGCCTTCCAGTATGTGCGCACAAATTGGAAGAGAAGAAAAGTACAATCAAATCCATTTTGCTAACAATTTGGTGACCCAGGTGGGACTCTGCAGGTTTCTGACCTGGTGAGTGTAGCTACTGCATACAACAGAGTCAGCAATGGGTGAGTTCACCCAATTGTCCTTGCAGGATCCGTATTCACTGGGATGGTACTGAAACCAGGGGCAGCATAAGTCATGGGGGTTCAATTGGTAAGGTAAAATGGGGTTCACCACTGGTGGAAATTCTGGAAAACTGGAAGAAAATTGACAGTACTTCAGAACTCAGTAAAGCTCGAGCTATAGTTCTCTGTCAGGATGAGTGGCCAGCTGAAACTCAGGAGGAGACGCCCTCTGAGCAGTGGCCCCTGGAAGGTTCATTTGATATGAATAAGCTGACTTTCCTGTGTCAATGCTTGGAGAATCAGAATCCTCAGCAAATGGACTACTGGTTAGTCTGGGATAACTGGGCTTTCAAACAACCAGGGGGATATGGATTTGGTTAAAGTAAGACAGCTGCTAACACAACAAATGCTGGGAGACTCAAGTCTAAACTCTACCCCGGCTCTGCTTCACCCTGTGTCTGCTCCTGCTACTTCTCAGACTCCTAAGCTGTACCTGCCGCTTCTTCCTGAAAATCATGCTCCTGCTTTGCAAGCTCCTATGATTGGGATGGTGGTGGCTAACCCGGCTGCAGGAATGCCTGTGGCAGCAGGACAGTAACCACCCCCTCCAATATGTTTATATTAGCCACAGGCTCCAGGAGATTTGACTCAATGGCACAACAGATGCCCCGGGTACAAGAGGACCTGGAAAAGACTGTCCGACTATTCCCTACAATAATAGAGGGACATCACCCCTGTTGGAGGGATGTTCAAGTACTGTTGCAGCAAATATTTCAGGCGGGAGATAGAGATTGGATATTGGGAAAAGATAGAGAATTAGCAAATTGTGATGAAAACAGACAACCTTGGCCAAGAGCAGACCCTACCT
This sequence comes from Gymnogyps californianus, assembly GCF_018139145.2. Lineage (NCBI taxonomy): Eukaryota > Metazoa > Chordata > Aves > Accipitriformes > Cathartidae > Gymnogyps > Gymnogyps californianus. The sequence goes on from NC_059481.1 coordinate 210,809, forward strand.
GGGATTATAACAATGCATGTGAAACAGCTTGCCATAACATGGTCATGCAATAAAAGGCTGCAGGACAAACAAATATTAACTGGGAAGGAGTTCAGGAAGTGAGGCAAAGATCAGATGAACACCCAAGCAACTTTTGAAATCACTTGCGGCAAGCACTATTGTAATATGGAGGAATGATTGAGGAAGACTTTAATGACAAATTTGCCGTGAGTGTATTACTCAACAGGCAGCCCCAGACATTCATAAATACTTTGTAAAACATGTTCCAGGATGGCAGGGAGAGAATCTACAAAAAATATTGTCTCTGGCAGCGTATGTATATGACAGCAGGTCAGAAAAAGAAAAGAAAGAAAAGGAAAGAAGAAAGAGAGAGGAAGTAAATATGTTGGCAGTAGCTTTGGGACGAACTCCAGTAATGAGAGAAAGAGGAATGAATTTGAGAGGACAGAGCCAAGGAGGAAAAGGTGCAGCAATGGCGGGAGCAATAAGAAGACAGTTGGACCCAAATTGTTGTGCATACCGTAACAAACCAGGCCACTGGAAGAGACAATGTTCAGTTGGGCCACAAATGACCAGAGGATTTGGGAATCCTCCTGTTTGGAAACCACCAAGTGGGGAGAAAATGCTGAGGAGTTGGCAGAATTCACTCAGTATGACTCTCAACAATGACAGGAGGTGGGAAAGCCTGGAACTCTCATGGCATGTGAACTAGTGGTAGGAGATTGTGCTTGAATCATGACAAAAGTCAATAATCACACTTTAGAATTTCTAATAGACACGGGTGTGACCTACTCTACATTAAATCGATACTCAGGTGGATTAAGCCAAGAGAAAGTACAAGTGCAGGGAACTGAGGGGCACCTGGTGACATTGGGGATAACAATCCCCTTATTAGTAGAAGTAGGTCCACATTTATTATACCATCAGTATGAGATAATGGAAGGCAGTCCAATTAATTTATTGGGAACGGATTTAATGAAAAAAATACAGGCAGAAGTTATGTTTGGAAGTAAGGGCATGGTGCTGGAACAGCCGAAGGTAACTGGTCAGATAATGATGGCTGATGAGTTCCAACCGATACCCCAAAAACTGAAAGATGTCCCTAGGCGAGTATGGGCTATGCCTGGAAATGAGGCTGGATTATTAAAATCAGCTATGCCTGTAAAAATGTCAGTAAAACATGATTAGCTGTCAATAAAATAACACCCCCTTCCTTGAGAGGCTGAACAAAGAACTGAACCTGTAATTAATGACTGTCCTGGTTTCGGCTGGGGCAGAGTTAACTCTCTTAGTAGCTGGTACAGTGCTGTGTTTTGGATTTAGTGTGAGAATAATGTTGATAACACGCTGATGTTTTAGTTGTTGCTAAGTAGCGCTTCTCTTAAGCCAAGGACTTTTCAGTTTCCCATGCTCTGCCAGCAAGCAGGTGTGCAAGAAGCTGGGAGGGAGCATAGCCAGGGCAGCTGACCTGGACTAGCCAAAGGGATATTCCATACCATGGAACGTCATGCCCAGTATATAAATGGGGGGGGTTGGCCGGGAGGCGTGGATCACGGCTCTGGCATCAGTCAGCAGGTGGTGAGCAATTGCATTGTGCATCACTGAATTTTTTTTCCTTTTTTTTCCCCCCTCCTTTTTTTGTTATATTCCTTTTCATTACTATTATTATTATATTTCATTATGTCGTGGTTTAAGCCCAGCCAGCCACAAAGCACCACGCAGCTGCTCACTCGCTCCTCCTCCCTGGCGGGATGGGGAGGAGAAAATACAGCAAAAAAAGCTCATGGGTTGAGACAAGGACAAGGAGGGATCACTCACCAATTATGGTCACAGGCAAAACAGACTCGATTTGGGGGAAAAATAAACCAATTTAATTTGTTAACAACCAAATCAGAGTAGAATGATGAGAAACAGAACCATATCTTAGAAACACACCTTCCCCCCGCACCTCCCTTCTTCCCGGGCTCAGCTTTGCTCCAGATACCTCTGCCTCCTCCCCCGCAGCGGCACAGGGGGATGGGAATGGGATTGCAGTCAGTTCATCACACGTTGTCTCTGCTGCTCCTTCCATCAGGGGGAGGACTCCTGACACTCTTCCCCTGCTCCAGCGTGGGGTCCCTCCCACGGGGGTCAGCCCTCCATGAGTTTCTCCAACTCAAGTCCTTTTCCATGCACTCCAGTCCTCCGTAAACTGCTCCAGCGGGGGCTTTCCCACAGAGTCGTGGCCTTTTTTGTGCCTAGCCACCTGCTCCACTGTGGGGTCCTCCATGGGCTGCAGGGGAATCTCTGCTCCACGGTTAACCCTCCATGGGCTGCAGGGGGACAGCCTGCCATCTCACCATGGGCTGCAGGGGAATCTCTGCCCCTGCACACCACCTCCCTCTCCTTCTTCACTGACCTCCGTGTGTGCATGGTTGTTTCTCTCACATCCCGCTCCTCTGCTCACTGGAGCTCCTCTTCTTCTTCTCCCATGGTCTTCCTCTCCTCTTTTTTTACTGTAGCTCTTCTTCTTCCTCTTCTTCCTCTTCCATCTTACCCTCACACCGCAGCCTTCCCCCCCCCCCCCCCTTCTTAAATATGCTATCACAGAGGCGCAACCACCGTTGCTGATGGGCTCGGCCTTGGCCAGGGGAGGGTCCGGGTTGGAGCCAGGGAAGCTTCTAGTAGCTTCTCACAGGAGCCACCCCTGTAGCCCCTCCCTCGCTACACAAACCCAACACGCATTATTATTATTGTTAGTATTATGTTTTACTTTAGTTATTAAACTGTTCTTATCTCAACCCACGAGTTCTATCTTCTTTCCGATTCTCCTCCCCATCTCACTGGGAGTGGGCGTGGGGGGGAGTGAAGGAGCGGCTGTGTCGTGCTTGGCTGCTGACTGGGGTTAAACCACGACAATGACAAAAAAATGGAATTTTAGTCTGATACACATCCCCATGCAACACTCCTATATTACCTGTTAAAAAGCCAAAGCTAAGCCCTGATGGAAAACCTGTGTACCAGTTTGTACAAGATCTGCAAGCAGTAAATAGAATAGTGTATCTCCCATACCCTGTAGTACCAGGATCCAATTCGATTACTCACTGAAATGCCTTCTGATGCCAATTGCTTTACAGTTTTAGATTTAACCGCTGTGTTTATTAGTATACCTGTTCATGAAGAATTGCAATTCCTTTTTGCTTTCACCTGGAAAGGACAACAATATACCTGGACACGATCACCACAGAGTTCTCCCACACTCTTTTCATGAATACTGAAACATGACTTACTTACAGAAAATAACACTGTCGAATGATACTGTACTAATACAATACATAGATAATTTGTTCATTGCAAGCAAAGACTGTAACATTTGTTTACAAGACACTAAGGCATTGTTATTTTCTTTAGCAGAAAAGGGTCATAAAGTGTCCCTTGCCAAAATGCAGCTGTGCTAGCAACAAGTAAATTACTTAGGGATGATAATTTGGCATGGGGAAAGGATAATTTCATCAGGATGAATACAGGCAATACAAGAGATATCTTTGCCTCAAACAAAGAAACAGATTAAAGCATTTCTAGGTGCAGCTGGTTTTAATAGATATTGGATACCTGGGTTTGGGGGAAAAGCAAAATCCCTAATAACATTAGCTAAAGATGAAGAGCCAGACCGATCTGTGTGGGCTCCGGAAACCCAAAAGGCATTTAAAGATCTAAAGCAAGCAGTCATGGAAGCTCCCTCATTAGCCCTGCCAGACTACAACAAACTTTTTATAGTGTATTTACATGAACAGAAAGGAATAGCCAGTGGTGTGTTGGACCAGAAAACAGCCAAATGTCTGCAAGCCGTAGCATATTACTCAGACCTTGTAATTCAAGGTCTGATTTCATGTGCTAGGGCTGTTGCAGCAGCAGCTGTGATGATTGAGAAAGCAAGAAACATAGTCCTAGGGCACCCCCTAAGGGTAACAGTGCCCCATGCAGTGAAAGCTGTATTGACTCAGAGGGGTCATTCCTTATTTACCCGTCAACGCCTGCATCATTATGAATTGATACCACTAACCGAAACAAATATTACCTTAGAACAGTGGGACTTGTTAAATCCAGCAACTTTACTGCCAGAAATATTACAGATGGAATGGAGATCTCTTCAAGACTGCCTAGAAGCTCTGGAATTGAAACCAACAGTGTTGCCAAATGTAAAGCAACAGCTCCTTGACAACCAGGACTTGGTGTTATTCTGCGGTGGATCATCCTACTACGAAAAGGGACGACCAGTTACAGGATATGCCGTCACCATGCAATTTGTGGTGCTGGCAGCAAGAGCTCTTCCAGCACACCTCGGGGCACAAGCTGCAGAATTAATAGCTTTAACTCGAGCATGTGTTTCAGCAGAAAATCAAACTGCTAACATCCACATAGACTCCAAATACACTCTCGGAGTAGTGTTTGCAGCAGGACTGATCTGGAAAGAAAGAGAGTTTCTAACATCAGCATGAAACAAAACAGCACGTTGAGAACAAATTTTGGATCTTCTACATGCCCTAGAAAAAACAAAACAAGTAGCAGTATTACACCATAAAGCCCACCAGCCAGATACTTCTGATCTGACTGAAGGAAACAATCTTGCCAACGGTGCGGCTAAGGTGACAGCTTTACAACCCTTACAGGTCCAACCAAAAATACAAGAAGAAATGCTATTGACCATAACTGAAGAAGAATTAAAAAGAGAACGTGAAACCCGACCCACAGAAGAAACTGAAAAATGGAAACATTTTGGAGCAAAACAGGTAAATGGAATCTGGACATTAGAAGGAAAACCTCTTCTCCCCAGGATTATATTGATACCTTTGGTCAGAGAACTCCACCATCGGACACGTGGAGGAGCATCTTATCTAGAAAATCATGTCTCTCCATCATGGGTGGCACCTGGATTGACCCAAGCAATATTACAAGTCACAAAAGGATGTTTGAGTGTGCAGAATGTAACGCAAACTCCAAAACAGAGGCAAAACCAAAACCAGGGCACCCTTGGGCCTGGGTGCCATTCCAGAAACTACAGATTGACTTCCAAGAGCTGCCTCCCAAAGATAGAAAAAACCACCTACTGGTTATAATGGATCAATTATCCCATTGGGTAGAGGCATTCCCTACCCGAAAAGCAACTGCTCAAGTGGTGGTTAAAGCTTTAGTGAAAAATATCATACCACATTTTTGAGTGCCTGAAGAAACAGACTCCGATAAAGGATCACATTTTACAGCTGAAATATTAGAAAACTTGTATAAAGCTTTAGGAATTTGACAAAGACTGCATACACCTTACCACCCCCAATCCTTGGGACAGGTAGAGAGAATGAACCGTACTCTAAAGAGTAAACTGGCAAAGATTTGTAGAGAAACTCAATTAAAATGGACAGAAGCTTTACCATTAGCACTACAGGAATTAAGGCAATGCCCAAACTCAGGTCATAAATTAACTCCTTTTGAGACTGTATCCAGAAGACCAGATAGAATTCCAGGAACCGTTTTTTCCAGCACATACAAGTCTTCTGGCAGGGAATGAAGCAGCGATCAAATATGTCTTATAGCTACAAAAAAGTTTTAGAAAGAAATGATATGAAGCTGTAATTACACAAACTTTACCTTTAGGAAAGCATTTGCATCCATATCAACCTGGAGATTATGTCATGACAAAGGTCTGTAAGACTAAAGATGCATTACAACCCAAGTGGGAGGGTCCAGTGCAAGTATTGTTATGTACTTATTCTCCTCTCAAAATTGCAAGTAAAGACGCATGGATCTACCACTCTCAGGTGAAAGCCACACCGAACTCCCTGCTATGATCCTCCTTTTGCTGCTGTTGAACACAATCTGAGAAATTCCACTACAGCACGTAACTCCGAGTTCAAACTGGTGGCTATTATTAGCAGACACTGCCTTAAATAATTCAGACAAATTCTGTGTATAGAATGGGTCAGGTACCACGAAAGTTGCAGCTACATGTTTCGTAGGCATGAGCACACCGGTGTCACTAAGATGCAACAACTCAAACTTGTCGAGCTTTGAGGTGAACTTAACCTACACTCAGCTTCCCAGTATAGGGAAAGTCTCAACACTGGCTGCATGGACAAATCAACAAGCCATGCGATTCCAACTTCTCAATGTTACTCCAGCCAAAACTTGCATGTCTATGGTTGATGCTACTGCACCATTAGTACACTTGAACAACAGTGATTTAATTTGTAACACAACAGCAAAGGTTTCCTATTATTCCACTCATAGCTATCTCCCAAAAGGATGGTTTCTATTGTGTGGACTTCAGGCCTGTAATTATGTACCCAAAAATGCAACTGGAGGTCCATGCATACTTGGAAGACTCACAATCTCTCTACTAACAAGAAATACCTCAGCCAAATATAACACAAGAAGCAGATGGAGCCTACCTTAGGCTCTACCACCGGATTGTGACTCAAATGTAAGTCTGTTCAGCAAAGCGAAAGCAGTGGCCTTAAGCGTCTCATTAGTGGGAGTCCCTGCACTAGCACTAGGTGCCAACCTCCCACTGACAAAGGTGACATGTACACTAGCAAAAACTCTGAATGCCACCTGCACTTTGATTACATTATTACAGGAGGAACAAGAATCGAACAGGGACGCAATCTTAAAAAACGGAGCAGCCATAGATTACTTGTTACTTAGGGCCAGCCATGGGTGTGAAGATTTTGAAGGGCTTGGTTGTTTCAATCTCAGGTAACAGTAAACCTACAGAAGCCCAACTGAAAAACTTAAAAGCTTTAGTACAAAATGTAAGACAGGACCCGAAAGGAAGAGAAAGGTGGAACTGGTTGTCAAATCCATTTCTTTCTACTGCCCCAATATTGAAAAAAATTATCAGTTTGATATTAATGGTATTAGGAGTTTTACTTATTTTGGGGATTACAGTCTGCTGGTTTACTGAAGTATGCCCAACCTGTCGTGCTCAAATTAGTGGATACAAATACTATTCTGCTCCAATTTAAGGTGTGTAGGTATGCACAAAACAAAAGGAGGGAATGTTACCTAAGAAAAAACTCCGATGTAAAGATGGCTTCCAAGACATGCACAATTGAACTTGACCAACAGCGGCCTTGCCTCTCCAAGTGGGTCTGCTGTTAAAGAAACTAGACCAAATGGGCTGAAAGCAGCAAAGTTGCAACAAAATTTTGCAAGCTCAGCTAAGAAATATGCATTAAGTGTGCTTGCACAGCGGGGTCACATACTCAAAAGAGAAGGGCAACAGATGATATCATGGCCAAACCCAATAGGGTGTGTAAATGGTAAAAAGGAATATGTGAGTAGCCTTGGCATTGTATATAAGGAATTGTCATGTGGGGTCCTTCTTGGCTCCCACCCAAGAGGCACCTTTATTGTCAGCAATAAAAAGGGGTTTTAACTAGTGTGCACTTCTGCTGCCTTCTCTCTGGTACCCACGCATGAACTAGAAGAGAAGAAAATGAGAGCAAATCCATTCTGGTAACAGGACTGAGAAACAGGAGACAACCTGAGATACCACTGATAAGGGCAAAACTGGGGATGGTAACAGCAACTTACCATCTGAAAAGGTGGAAAATAGTGTGGAAAAAGAGGAAGACACCCTGAGAAAGTAAGGATTGGTAACTGCCATTGGCTGTTCTCACTGCAAGAACAGGAAAACAGTCTGGAAAACAAAAATTGGTCTGAGAGAATAGAAAACATCATCGTCCCTTGGCTGTCCTGGGTGAAACACAGAAATTACCAGCATCTATTGGCCGCTTGAAGCAGTGGTGTCCTATGCCCTCTTAGGTCTCTGTGGTATAAAAATGACCTAGTTTTCACCCACAGCGGAGTAAGATGTGAGACTCTGTCTGTTCCTTTCTTGATCTCCCTCTGAGCCCACTGCTGGGGGCAGTTCAGTTTGTCCCCCCCACCTCTGGGATGGTTGGGTCCCCTTCTGGGATCTGTCTCATGCACTGGGTACCATATAGAGACATATAAGTAACCTATTCTAAGTGTATCTGCTATTCTATTTTTGATACATTTACTTTATTAGAGATAAGTTTGTATTAACCTGTAATACTATATAGATACTTGGTGCTCCTGTGATTGATTGTTGCTGTTATTGATTGATGATAATTATTTGTGCTAGCGAGAGAGAGAGAGAGAGAGAGAGAGAAATATACATATTCGCTTTTTTAATCCTGGGCACACTTGCTAGTGGGGATTTTGTGGCATTGGCTCCTGCAGAAGGGAGATCGTAACAAAAGAGAAAAATCATCTCAGGTAGCTTCCTTGGAGGAGTCTGGGGCTGCTACATGGGATTTCCGGTCCCTAAAGCAGAGGTCAAAAGACTCTGGGAGATGCATGGGAGGTCTCAGGTGGATCCCGGAGGAGAGAGCTTCTACCAATAGAGAAAAAACACATCAGGTAGCTTCCCTGGAGCAGTCTGGGACTGCTACCCTGGATCTGAGGTCCGTATGAGAAGAGGTCAAAAGACTCTGGGAGATGCCTGGGAAGAATCTAGGGTGAATCCTGGAGAGAATTTCCTCCAAAAGAGAAAAATCATCTTGGGTAGCTTCCTTGGAGGAGTCTGGAGTTGCTATCTGGCATATCCAGTCCCTGAAGCAGAGGTCAAAAGACTCCGGGAGATTCCTTGGAGGAGTCTCAGGTGGATCCCGGAGGTGAGAGCTTCTCCCAGTAGAGAAAAATCATCTCTGGTAGCTTCCTAGGAGGTGTCTGGTGCTGCTATCCGGGATGTAAGGACCCTTAAAACAAAGGCTAAAAGACTCTGGGAGATGCCTGGGAGACGTCTCGGGTGGATCCAGGAGGTGAGAGTTTCCTCCAAAAGAGAAAAAACATCTCAGGTAGCTTCCCTAGAGGAGTCTGGTGCTGATATCTGGGCTCTAACATCCCTTAAAGCAGAGGTCAAAAGATTCCAGGAGATGCCGGGGAGGAGTCTCGTGTAGATCCTGGAGGAGAGAGCTTCTACCGATACAGAAAATTTATTGGGTAGCTTCCTTGGAAGAGTCTGGGGCTACTACCTGGGATCTCATGTCCCTGTAAGCAGAGGTCAAAAGACTCTTGGAGGTGCCTGGGAGAAGTCTTGGGTGTATCCCAGAGGAGACACTTTCCTCCAAAAGAGAAAAAATCACCATGGGTACTTTCTTTGGAAGAGATTGGAGCTGCTTCCTGTGATCTCCATTCCCTAAAGCAGAGGTCAAAAGAGTCTGGGAGATGCCTGGAAGAGTCTCGGTAGGATTCCAGAGGACAAAGTTTCCTCCAAAAGAGAAAAAACATCTCGATTACATTCCTTGGAAGAGTCTGGGGCTGCTACCAGGCATGTCAGGTCCCTAACAGCAGAGGTCAAAAGACTCCAGGAGATGCCTGGGAGGAGTCTCAGGTGGATCCTGGAGGAGAGAATTCCGTTCAAAAGAGAAAAAATCATCTCAAGCATCTTCCTTGGAGGAGTCTGGGGCTGCTACCTGGGATCTCAGGTCCCTATATGAAGAGGTCAAAAGAGTCTTGGAGATACCTGGGAGGAGATGTGAGTGGATCCCGGAGGAGAGAGTTTCCTCCAAAACAGAAAAAATAATCTCAGCTACTTTATTTGGAGGAGTCTGGGGCTGCTTTCTGCAGCCTGGGATCTCCGCTCCCTAAAGCAGAGGTAAAAAAGTCTGGGATATGCCTGGGAAGAGTCTCAGGTGGATCCTGGAGGAGACAGTTTCCTCTAAAAGAGAAAAAACATCTCAGGTATGTTCCTTAGAGGAGTCTGGAGCTGTTACCCTGGATATCTACTTCCTCAAGGAGAGGTCAGAAGAATTCGGGAGATACCTGGGAGTAGTTTCTGGTGGATCCCCGAGAGGGAGCATCTACCAATAAAGAAAAATAAGCTTGGGCAGCTTCTGAGGTAGAGTCTGGGTCTGCTACCCAGGATGTAAGGTCCCTTAAAGCAGAGGTCAAAAGATTCCAGGAGATGCCTGGGAGGAGTCTCGGGTGGATTCCAGAGGAGAGAGTTTCCTCCAAAAGAGAAAAAACATATCGATTACCTTCCTTGGAGGAGTATGGGGCTGCTACCTAGAATCTCGGGTTGCTATAAGAAGAGGTCAAAAGACTCTGGGAGATGCCTGGAGGAATCTCGGCTGGGTCCCGGAGGTAAGATTATCCTCCAAAAGAGAAAAAACATCTTGGGTATCTTCCTTGGAGGTGTGATGGCTCCCTAGGATGACAGGGACCTGCCAGAGGTAGAAAACCATCTCTAGTGTCCATGCTTGTAAGCCCCTGTGGTGCCTCCAGTGGAGGAAGAGAAGTGGTCAGGCAGTTCTGGTGTCCCCTGGAGCCATGGCAGCCCCCAGGGCTGGGCAGCAGCTATTACTCACATGCTGAGGGAACAACATCACCAGTTCTGGGGTCAGGAAGGAGTTTTTTCCCCCGGGCAGACTGGCACAGGTCCCTGGGGGTTTTTTGCCTTCCTCTGCAGCATCGAGCTTGGCCTCTTGCCAGGGCTCCTCAGGGCCTTTTCTGGCCAGGGATTCCCTGCTGTTGCAGGACCAGGAGTCCAGTTGTGCCTTCCATCCCTCCACCTCTCTTCCCTGTGCCAGGCTGGCAGGGGAACCTCAAGGACCTCCATGCATTAGGTCACCTGGGGGTCTTCTGCCCTGTGCAAAACATGGCCTGTTTGGAAAGGCTGCAGGTGTGATACTCCGTCAGGAAGGAGCCCCCACTTGCTGCCTGGCTGCGCATGCAATAAAAGAGCATCTCTACTGGCACAGGCCTGATCCTTTTCCTTGGGCCCAGGGCTGCCCAGTCTGGCAGCCTCCCCTGCCAGCAACCTGGGTTTCCCAGGGCCTGTCCCTGCAGGCAGGGATAGGACAGGAGCCTGTTGCCAGAGCCCAGCCCCTCTCCGGATCCCCACTTCAGCGGGCAACCCAGTGCCGGCCGCCCAGCCAGACCCCCATCCCCAGCAGCAGCGGGCAGGGCTGTGCCCAGGGGCTCCAGAGGGGCTGCGGGGAGGGAGGGGAGCACCTCTGCCCTGCCAGCCTGGCCAGCATCCAGCCCTTTCCTCCAGGGAGCGGCTGGGTCTGCCATGGCCATGCTGACCTCCAGTCAGAAGGGTTGGTCAGTGCTGACAGCAGCAGGAGGAGCTGCTCTCCAGGAGATTGCTCAAGCCTGGCCCCCCTGCACTCAGTCCCAGGGGCACCCGCCGGCTCAGCCTGGGGATGCCCAAGGGTTGTGCCTCTGCCTGCTCCTGTGAGGATCTGCTCATGGACCTGTTGGCCAGGCGTTTCTGCCCCTTGGGCCCTGCTGGTACCTCCACAGCCTCCCACGGAGCAAGTTCCACATGCTCCCTGCCCCCAGGCAGCCAGGAGGTCCTCGCTTCTTCTGTGACCTGCTCTCTTCCCACTGCTGCATGGAAGCCCGGTTCTCGCTGCGGGACTTGGCCGACACGAGCTCTGTGCTCAGCTCGCCCACCACCTGCATGGTCCTGCACCCCGACTCCCCTCTTCCTCCTCCCCGCCAGATGGGGAGGGGGTCCCAGACATCCCGCCTCTGCTCCCAGGGCAGCAGCTCCATCCCTGGGAGCAGATCAGCCCCATCCACGCCTGCCTCATCTCCAAGGGCAGAGGACCCAATGGCCATGCCCAGCCAGGCCCCGCACACAGCCTGGCTGCAGCAGTGGGAGCCCTGGCAGGGATTCGCGGCCGCACCCGTCCTGCCCCGGCTCCATCCCCCTGCCCCAGCTCCGTTCCCCTGCCAGCAGCCCCCCAACCCCTGCCCGCAGCCCCTGCCTCTGCCTGCAGCCCCTTTATTACAAACTGCTGCAAAACAGCCACTAGTAAAAACAAATACATACATATATATGTAAAAAAAAAAAAAAAGTACGTATGTAATACAAGTCAGTACAAATTTCGCCCAGGAAAGCAAATATCCCTATGGTACAAGAGCAAAGCAAAGGGATGTACATGAGAAGCTATTCAGGGAATCTCCACAGGGCAGCAAGTCCAGATGCAGGACCTGCTGCCTGTGCGTGCTGCCCACCAGTGATACAGGGTGTCACTGGTAGGACACTCCCCACCCCACTCCCAGCCGCGGGGCTCATTGGCGACGGAAAAGTCTCCCGTGGGAGATGCTCTGCGTCCTGACTCTGGAACCAGCCGGGTGTCCCCGGCCAGGGGCTGCTTGGTCCAGGGAGCTCCTGCGGGGGAGTGTGTTTGGGGTTGACAACCAGGTACCTTTTCCACCCTGTTTGGTGCAGATGCACGGGTGGGCATGGGACATCAGTCCCGGGACAGCTGTTGCTGACTCCTCTTTCCTCGGAAGGGCAAATCATTATCGCCATGTCTCTGTCCTGCACCCATCAGTGTTTCTTTGTCCTGCCAGCTGCTACCCACTGAGGAGGGTTCAGCTGAGCTTAGCAGGGATGTCCTGGGACCCGCCTAAGGAGACCTCCTGCTTGGTCAGCATCCTCACCGATTCGCCTTGGTGGGGGCTCCAGCACTGTGCTGAGCCCAGCCGAGCTCAGCCGAGCCCAACCTAGGCTAGCCCAGCCCAGCCCAGCTGAATGGAGCCAAGCCCAGCCAAACCCAGCTGAGCCGAGCCAAGCCAAGCAAAGCCAAGCTGTGCCCAGCTGAGCTGAGCCGAGCCCAGCCAAGCCAAGCCCAGCTGAGCTGAGCAAAGCAGAGCCCAACTGAGCCGGTCAGGGCTCAGTGGCACGGGCGGGCAGGGCGGGCAGCGCTGCCTGTGGGCGCGGTGCGGCTCCTCCAGCCGCAGGTGATGGTGGGCAGGAACTAGTCCCTCGGCACCACGCACCGGGTGCTGCAGCTCCTCATCCTGCCCCGCTCCGGTGGGGGAGCATGGGCTCAGAGACCTCCTGCCCATGGCAGGGATAGGTGGGCAGATGGAGAGGGACACCGCCAGGGGCGAGGGAGCGGGGGGCTGAGGAGCAACCCGGGGGTCCCTATGTCTCTGGCAGCAATTGCCCTGATGGCAGGGACACCAATGCAAAGGGACTGAGCCGATTCTCATCATTCCAGCGCTCTCTAGAGGCATACAGTGCCAGCCAGGACCAAGCCTGCACCAGCCCTCGGCTGCACCCACTGCAGACTTTGCCTTGTGCTCAGCACTGCTGGCCAGCCTGTTGCTGCCACTGGGCTCATTAGCCAGCTGCCTCTGGGCTAGCCCCACTCTCAGGACAGTACATCCCACTCGTGAAGCGTTGCCTGGGGTTGCCCTTCAGGAACAACTCTGGAGCATTTTCCTGCTGCTGCTGCTCCCGTCCGTGTGATGTACGCGGCAGTTTCCCTTGCAGGTCTCTGCTGGTCTCTGCCTGCAGGACGTGACCCCTTGGGCTCTGTGCAGCCCTGCCCCACACACTGGGGATGGAAAGCAGCTGCTGCGGGGACAAACCCATGGGGGAGAAGGGGTGGGCTGAGGTGAGGGTGGGTGCTGCGGGAGGACAGTGGAGCTGGGTGAGCTCTGGGCAGCATGGTCCGGGGCTGTCCCTGGTGGGGGTCTGCCCGGCCCGGCCCCTGGGATGTTTGAGGATGCCGGTGCCTGCTTTTCCAGGGAGGAGCTGGCAGAAGGAGCTGGACAGGAGTGTGAGGAAGGGCAGCTGCCAGGCTTTGTGCTCTCTAGGGACACTCAGAGCTCCCAAGGGACTGGGACAGGCTCCCCACCGTTTTTGTTAAGATTTGTGCTCTGACTTCATGTTGCACTTAAATGTATATCAGATAAGCTTTGTTTCCCGCCCTGCAAAGATAATGCTGGCTTTCCTGTATGTGCTGCTTTTGGCTGGGATAGAGTTAATTTTCTTCTTAGTAGCTGGTACAGTGTGTTTTGGATTTAGTGTGAGAATAATGTTGATAACATACTGATGTTTTACTTGTTGCGAAGTAGCGCTTATCCTAAGTTAAGGATTTTTCAATTTCCCAGAGGAGAAGTAGTCGAGCTGAGATAGTTGGAAGACTAGACAGGCTTTTGAACACACAAAGCCTGCAGAATTGTCATCCAGTTATCCTGGTCCCCTCTTCAATGTAGTCTTTGAAGTCTAGAAATAAAAGTGAAGCAAATGTCCTCCACCCAGCATTCACCTTATTTTGCTCATCCCCCTTACTCCTGTGGGACCAGTCACCAGAGTTTTTCCTTCTTCCCTAAAGTTTACAGGGGCATTTATCTGCCGTCAGTCTGGCCTGCTATCAAAAGACAGCGCTGGAAAAGCTTTGTGCCATTGCACAGCATAGGCATATAGAAGCTAATATTTAAATATTGTCATGCATAGGTTTTGTTTAGTATAGTTTCCTGGGGATTTCACTTTTGGTATTTAAGTGCTGAGGCATTTGAGATTAGATTGTTCTGGCCAGCAGCTTTACTACAGGCTCCTCCGCCTTCTAGATGTTTTTTCATCAGAGTACATCAAGAGCCCAGCTAGCCTTCATCTCTTTCTTCTCATTTGTGCAACTGGACAGAATTTAGCCATGTCTGCTGCATATTCTGCAGCTTATTAATTTGAATTGACAATAATTAAAGAAATGGTAACCATTATTTAATGTTTCTATTGTAGTTGCTGTAGTGTAAAGGGTTAAGAAGAAGTTACTCTCCTGAGGCTCTTGTTGAAGAGAAAAGTAAGTTAGTTGAATGAGAAGCCTTTTCAACCCTAAGATGTGTCACTTTGTGAATCAGATCAGGCCCTCTGGCATCACCTCCTGTGATTCTGAGTGCCCAGGAGTAATGAACACCCATGTGTTTCCGTCTCCAAGGCATTCCCTTCCAGTCTTGGAAGACTGCATTATCGCCACACCTTGTAATAGCAGGCAAGAATGAAGTCATCCTCTTTCTCTGTCAGAAGCAGGTACCTATGATAGCAACTTATTCCTGTTACTGCCAGGAAGAGAAAGTAGCCAAGAGCATCGTCAGACAAGAAGCACCCAAACTAATGAAGCCTCATTGTTGGTTTGCTTCTCTAAAGCTCAGCCAGTTTTGCCTGAATGCTTGAGGAGTGTTTGATTCGCAAATGTGTATTTCTAGAACTTGGAAGTCCATCCACATGCTCAGCCAGCACTGGGCCCTGATGAGAACTGCAAGCTCAGAGGCCTGGCGTGACAAATTGTCCTGCAATCTGTGTGTCAGGCTCCTCGCTGTAGCATAACTCTTAGTTAATCACCAGCTGTGGGAGTCCTTGAAGCCAAACTCAAACGAGCAATTTCATCCCTTAAAGGAACTGATTGTGTCAGTGTTTCATCTAGGCAAATCTTAGGCTCCATCTCCAGTCCTCAGGATGTTAGATTCTGCTAGCAAATGGACTAAAAGTATTCATTTTACCTGTTTCTTCCTGAGATCAGAGGCATGTACAGACACTGCTGTCTAGCATCATCCATTCTTGCATGAGCTCCTAGGTATGAGAACTGCACCCACAGGAAGGAACGTCTGTAACTATGGCAGTTGTCATGTCAATTATCTTTTTTCCTCCCATTTTGAACTGTGAAGTGAATGTAATGATGCTACTCCTATGAATCCTAGTCCTTTTCAATTTTTAAAAGAATTACTTTTTAGTTAGGAAAGCTGATGAATTTTTATCCATAGGGTTGGGAGAGCCTGGCACGTTGTTTCTAGCAGGAGGATGTCAGGACTGAAGCCAAATACAGTTAAGGAAACACAACACTATTAATACAAGCAACTGATGGGACAGTATCACCTGGATGAGTGTTTCTTGTAATGTGTTACTAGTGCTGTTTCACAAAGTTCATACCAACAGATTGTATTTGCTCCCTTATTACAGTTCAGTGTGGTATGACTTTTGAAGCTTTACAAGAAGACATTGTCAGGACTCCTGCTCCTTTGAAATGTTAGTGCTATGTTCTTAAGTCTTATGCTGTTCTCAGATTTGAGTAAATGGGAGAGAGTATCGAAGATGAAAGTCAAACATGAGAATGTCCATCTTGTGCCTCATCCCTACATTTGCACTGTGTATCTAGAACTCAACTCATTTCAGCAAAACATATCTTGTGGTAAGTCTGTATGGTTATGTTTGGATAATTTCTGGAAATATCTATGATGTATGTCTTGCTTTTCCCTTTCCCTTCATCTACTGTGTCTTTGAATTAGAGGGAGCAAAACTGCATGCAGTATGGCTGTACCATGGATTTGAAATAGAGCAGAACAGTGTGTTCTCTTTTGTCCTGTATTTTCTAAAATTCCCTGAATTTCTCTTTGCCTTTTCAACACTGCTGACTCTTCAGCTAGTATTTTTATGAAGCAATGCCCAGTGGCTCCCAGCCATCATGCTTTAATGTCAGTAGCTAGGCTGGAGCCAGCACATGTATATGGAACACATGTTTTTCTTCCTTGTGCTTGACTACGTTTGTTGACATTGAACTTCACACTCTTTATTTCTATTTTCCTAAAGAAAGAATGCATTTGTTTTTCTAAATAATGATAGTAATAATGGTAATAATATTTTCTGTATAATTAGCAAATGTTGTCACCTCTCTAGTGTGTCATTTTCCAGGTTTTCTATGAATTCCCTGGACAGCCTCAGGCCTCAGCTGAGACCTCTGTGGGGCTCTACATTTAACCTCCTCTGTTGTGAAAACTGAGTGTTTATTCTTACTATTTCCTGTTCTGGTTATTAGTCCATGGGAAAAGCTGCTGGTTTGTCTTATGACTGCTTAGTAGATAATCTGGTCTCCTTTATAAAATGGACAAGTAGTGTTTTCTTAGTCTCACCCATTTGCTTGTGTGTAGCATCCCCTATCAAATATACCGTGTTTGGATGTAAAAACTTCTAAACTTGGAGAATTCACTCACTTCCATGTACACCTTGCTCCAGTATTTAATTGCCCTCTGCAGATAGTTGCATGACATTTCTATTCCAAAATTATGCACAGCATAACATGCTGTTACTTTCAGGCACTGATGTTTCAAGTTTCTGTTGGCAGGGATTTTTCTTCAGGAAAACATGTATGGATCCCATGCATCAGAGGTTAGCTGGCCAATATTCTGTGGAGGCTGTGCTCCAGCTGTCCTTTCATCTTCCATCTGGTGCCCAGAACACAGGGTGATGCTAACAGTTCTTCAGTTCCTTCTTCTCTTCTGAAGACTCCTTTGACTTCTTCAAGAAAAGCAGTTGTCCTCATCCCATCAACATGTGGTATTCATAGCCAGGAATTCTAGTTCTGAAAGTGCTGTATTTGCAGTTTTTCAATTTCAACATATCATATGCAAGTCCAGCATTGTTTCTAAGTAGTTTATCTTGTTCTCAGAAAGTGAGGTGCAATGCAAAAATGTACTTTTGAGTTGGTTAAAGAAAGTCCAGTCTAAATATTCACCAAATTTTATAATACCTTTGTTAGATGTAAAGAAGTAAACAAGGGCAGTGATGAGCTTGTAAGTTGTATGTGTGTTTTTGTTTTGGTTTTGGGTTGGGTTTTTTTTTTTAAATTTCTATTCTAAATAGTCTAGAGAAGCAGAATATATATAGGCAATGATACAGTTCTCCTATTTCTGGGTGTCAGTCAGGCAATGTAAGGTGGCACTGAATTCTCACCTAGAACTGTCCAAGTTGAGAGAAATCTTCCTGTCAATTCCATCGGACTTTGAATGAAGTCCTGCCTCAGGACCTGAAAGCCCTGCTGGCTTCAGTTAAATGCGTTTTCTACAAGTCTGAGCTGAGCTGTCCAATGGTTTCTTCACTGTGAGAGTCTGTATGAGGTCAATATTGCTGAATAATTAAGTAGTTTCCTATGTACTGTGTATGTCATAAACAACAAAGTTAAGCTTCTTTGGGAAGTTTTTGTTTAATGAGAGCCCAGGGTGGGTTTGTTTTCAATACAAGTAAGTGTCTGAAGATGGAGTGAATTAGTGAAGATGTCCTGTCCAAATTCCCCAAAAGAATTTTTTCTATCTCTGCTAGCGTTACATTTCTGCTAATTACATTCCTAGGTCCTCCTCTGAAGGTGGAGCAAATAGGATGTCCTGGAAAGCAGTATTTTTTGTTTAAAACTGTTGAGCATAATTCTCTGG
The DNA here is from genome assembly GCF_018139145.2 of Gymnogyps californianus. Classification (NCBI taxonomy): domain Eukaryota; kingdom Metazoa; phylum Chordata; class Aves; order Accipitriformes; family Cathartidae; genus Gymnogyps; species Gymnogyps californianus. Next base: position 228,818 of record NC_059481.1, read on the forward strand.
ATGGCCTCTCAGTGCTTATCTTCTGTTTGAATAAGGAAGCTAATCTTTTATTCCTAAAAAATTTTTTTTTGTTTTCATTGTATAAACATGAACAATTTTGCAAAATGCAAATGTATATCAACTCTGAATTTTGTTCTAAAATAGAAATGTTGAAATCAAATTTTATCAATACCAAGTTTGCAATGTTTTGAAGGTCAAGAGAAGAAATGAAGAGTCAGAAAGTACTGCAGTGGAAGAAACGGTGAAGAGAAGAGTGGAAATCGGAGCAGAGACCTCATGCCCACAGTCGGGTATGGACAGGTCAGTTGACTACAAAATAGTCTTCCAGGGCACATATCAATATTTTTAATGTCTCTTGTACCTTCCTTGTATTTCATTCCTATGTAATCCTTTACCCCATTTGTCTTCTTCCTTCTCTTCCATAGGTGACAGAATCTAAGCAGCATTGCCCATATTTGGAGAAAAGTTGTCCTATGCTTTCAGGTTCCCATGCTATTAACTAGAGGTCTTCCTGTTTAACTCCTTTGTGTTAACATTATCTGTAGAATCACAGCGGGATGAGAACTCAGCAACTAGACAAAGCAGTGCACTGGCTTGCACACCTGAGCCAGGGATGACAAGGGAAGAACTGGGAACAGTTTTCTAGCTGCATCCCAGCCTGTTCCTCTGAGTTGACTGACGAATGCTGCCTCTCAACTTGAGGCTGATGGCAAAACACATTTGAGCTTGCTGTTTCAAAGTGCTTTAGAGTCTCACGGAATTGCATGTGTTATGTGTACACGTGAGTATTATCACACATCTTTCCCATTGGTTTGTTTGGTAACTAAACTTCTCATGGTGATACCAAAGTAGATCTCTGTCTCTGGATTTCACAGAATCATTGAGGTTGGACGGGACCTTTGATATCATCAAGTCCAACCCCTCCTGCTCAAGCAGGGTCACCCAGAGCAGGTTGCCCAGGACCTGTCCCCTCAGGTTTTGAGTGGACTCCAAGGGTGGAGATGCCACAACCTCTGCGGGCAACCATTTGCAGTGCTTGACCACAGTTGTAGTCAAAAAGTTTTTTCTTGTGCTCAGATTTAATTTCATGTTTTGCAATTTGTGCCCTTTGCCTCTCATCCTGCCAGAAGGTGCTGCTGAGGAGAGCCCGGCTCCCTCTTCTTCATTCCCCCCATCAGGTGTACATCGATAAGATCCCCCCTGAGCCTTCTCCAGGCTGAATAGTCCCAGCTCTCCCAGCATCTCCACATCTGAAACATGCTCCAGCCCCTTCATCATCTTTGTGGCCCTTTGCTGGGCTCACCCCAGTGAGTCCCAGTCTTGTCCTGGGGAGCACAGTCTGGACAGAGCACACAGACTGGCCTCAGCAGCCCTGAGCAGAGGGGAAGGATCATGTCCTTCGAGGTGCTGGCAAAACTCCTCATAATTTAGCTCAGGATGTTGTTGGCTGCCTTCAGCATGAGGGTGCAACGCTGGCTCATGGTGGCTAACTTCAAGCTTAGTTCTTGACTATATTTCAGAGGCAGGCCCAATATTAGTTATAGTCTAGCAGGCTTCTTTCTTTCATAGAGTGTAGCTTTTAGAAAAAGAAAATTTGTGTCCATACTTAATGTTCACAAGTACGTGGCAGAGTCCCAGATCCAGCATGATTGGAAGTGTTTATGCTCACCTTTCCCCTTCCATGGCAATGTACAGACATTGTTGCCTTATATTCTGTCCAATTCCCAAATGGATTTCATGCAGAGATTATAATGGGAGAAGTCTGAAGCCAGTTCTTTTCCTGCTCATACAAATGTAGTCCTTTCATTGCCTTTTCTCCCCTTTCTCAGCTTGTGGTCACAATAAAACTGCTGGAAATGAGTGAAGAATGAGACCAAGATCCAGAATGCTTTCGAATCTCTTTTAGCCAAGACGTGAGTTGTAGATTCATAAAATACAAGGCCAGAAAGGTCTATTTCATGATCCAATCTGGCAGTTCTCTCTTAGTCCTGTGTCTTGCCCCAGAAGTTAAGATTAAAACAGTTAATAATTCTAAAGTGTATTCTTGATTTCAAAATTAAATTGGTGAGGCATCAACTTCAAGCCTTCTGTCATTTTCTTCCAATTACTCTGTTAGACTGAAGAGCTCATTCAGTCTGAGCATTCCCCCCTCCCCGAGAAGGAGTTTGCCTACTGTAATCAGACCACCTCTTGATCTTTTTTTCTGTTTGGACAAGCTCTTTTGCTCATAAGTCCTCATGGGGAATTTGGATTTGGGTTTTCTTGTGGTGCTATTGAGTGTTGAGCTATCAGAATCTCCAGGTGTCACTCCCCAGTGATACTGATCAGTTCAGAGAGCACTATTCTGTGTGTGAAGCCAGGATTGTTTTTCCCCATGTGCATCACTTTGTACATCTCCGTACAGAGTTTCCTCTGCCATTTTATTGCTCCATGACTGAGCCTTGTAAGATCTTTCTGTGGTTCTTTGCTACCTGCCCTTCTCTTTATGTCAGTAACAGTGTAGGATTTGCAAGCTTTCTCAACTCGCTGCTCATCCCCCTTTCCATGTCATGTAACACTGTTTTTAACTGCTTGTTGTTTTTTCCTAGAAAAGCAGAAAGCCTAATACTGGAATCAGTGCATATTTTTGTTTTTTAAGTGAGACTTTGAAACATGAGTACAAATATAGATGAAGGGTATCTATCTTGTTGGCTAGAGGTACTAAAGTCCTGATTTCGAATGAAATACTTGGAGTAGCCATTTACAAGATTGCTTCCTTTTTGTGACTTTTTGTAAACTCAGTTCTTACTTGACTTATTTTTAGAACTGGAGCCAACTGTGTTCACCATATGAGTAAAGCAAAGCATGGATTTGAAACAGTAAGCTACAGAATATTCAGAAACAGACAACAGCATCCGTTTAGTCCTGGATTCTTAAAGTGGCAAGCATAAAAATGCCTTCAGTTATTTTTTTTTCCCTTTTCACCTGCATCACCTGTATCAAGACATCTGTGATTCCTGCTCATCAAACTTAGCCAAGGGATGAGTTTTACCAGGAGACGACACAAGCTTTTCTGACTGTCAAGATACAAACTCAAGGGGTGAGCTTAGCCTCTCAGAGCTGAACCTGAAGGATGCCCTGCCTTGTCTTCAAGACTCCAGTGCTCTTTTAGCTCAGATGCCCCTTCTAAGTGACTTCAGGCTAGAAACCAGCACAGCAAAGAGAAATTAGCACAGCAAAGTTAATTAACTATAGGAGTGTTTGCCCAGGGCATGTGCTGGATTTTCCAGTGCTCACTGATGAGAAGGTGCATCTTAAGTGGAAGGCAAGAGGCAGGGGCAGGAGTAGCTGGATCAAGTGCAATGGCATCTGTCATGCAAAAAGCCAGAGGAGGTGATCACAGTGATCCTTCTTGATCTTAAAAGTCTGCTTGAAAGTTGCTGCTGTTTCTGTGCTGCTGTAGAGGCTGGAACTCCAGTGTGACTCAAGTTGAAGGGACTGTGACCTGCGGATGAGTCTATGCGGGAGCAGGACGCCTCAAAGTGTGTGGCCATGGATAAGCCCACAACAGAGCAGGTACACCCCTGGAGGGACTCCAGCCATGGGTAAGGCCATGTTGGAGCAGGTTTACTTCTGAAGGGACTGTGGCTGTAGGTAAGGCCATGCTGGAGCAGGTGTATCTCTGAAGGCATTGTGGCCCATGGATAAGGCCACACTGGAACAGGTGCACCTCAAAGCGACTGTGGCTGTGGATAAGTCTATGCCGCAGCAGGTATACCGCTGAAGAGACTGTGGCTCATAGATAAGGCTCCACTTGGAGCAGGTACAACCCCAAGGGACTGCAGTCTGTGGATAAGTCCAATCTGGAGCAGGGGCAAGGTGGGGATGTTTGGGGTGATGGTGTTTGTCTTCCCAAGTAACCATTATGCATGATGGAGCCCTGCCTTCCTGGAGACGGCTGAACACCTACCTGAAAGGAGGTTGTGGCGAGGTGGGTGTCGGTCTCTTTTCCCAAGTAACAAGTGATAGGACAAGAGGAAATGGCCTCAAGTTGCGCCAGGGAAGATTTAGATTGGATATTAGGAAAAATTTCTTCACTGAAAGGGTTGTCAAGCACTGGAACAGGCTGCCTAGGGAAGTGGTTGAGTCACCATCCCTGGAGGTATTTAAAAGACGTGTAGATGTGGTGCTTAGGGACATGGTTTAGTGTTGGACTTGGCAGTGTTAGGTTTACGGTTGGACTCGATGATCCTTGTGGTGGGTTGACCCTGCCTGGATGCCAGGTGCCCACCAAAGCCACTCTATCAGTCCCCCTCCTCAACTGGACAGGGAAGAGAAAATAAAAGGAAAGGCTCGTGAGTCGAGATAAGGACAGGGAGATCACTCACGAATTACCGTCACATGCAAAACAGACTCGACTTCGGGAAAAATTAGTTTAATTTATTACTAGTCAAATCAGAGCAGGATAATGAGAAATAAAACCAAATCTTAAAACACCTTCCCCCCACCCCTCCCTTCTTCCCGGGCTTAACTTTACCCCCGATTTTCTCTATCTTCTCTGCCCCGAGCGGCGCAGAGGGATGGCGAATGGGGGCTTCGGTCAGTTCATCACACGTTGTTTCTGCCACTCCTTCCTCCTCAGGGGGAGGACTCCTCACACTCTTCCCCTGCTCCAGTGTGGGGTCCCTCCCACGGGAGACAGTCCTCCACAAACTTCTCCAACGTGAGTCCTTCCCACGGGCTGCAGTTCTTCATGAACTGCGCCAGCATGGGTCCCATCCACAGGGTGCAGTCCTTCAGGAACAGACTGCTCCAGCGTGGGTCCCCCACGGGGTCACAGGTCCTGCCAGCAAACTTGCTTCAGCGTGGGTTCCTCTCTCCACGGGGCCATGGGTCCGCAGTTCCTGCCAGGAGCCTGCTCCAGCGCGGGCTTCCCACGAGGTCACAGCGTCCTTCAGGCATCCACCTGCTCCAGTGTGGGGTCCTCCATGGGCTGCAGGTGGATATCTGCTCCACCACGGACCTCCATGGGCTGCAGGGGACAGCCTGCCTCACCATGGTCTTCACCACGGGCTGCAGGGGAATCTCGGTTCTGGCACCTGGAGCACCTCCTCCCCCTCCTTCTTCACTGACCTTGGTGTCTGCAGAGTTGTTCCTCTCACATATTCTCACTCCGCTCTCTCTGGCTGCAACTGCAACTCCCCTGTAACTTCTTTTGCCTTTCTTAAATATGTTATCACAGAGGCGCTACCACTGTTGCTGATTGGCTCAGCCTTGGCCAGCGGCAGGTCCGTCTTGGAACCCGCTGGCATTAACTTTATCGGACATAGGGGAAGCTTCCAGCAGCTTCTCACAGAAGCCACCCCTGTAGCCCCCCCGCTACCAAAACCTTGCCATGCAAACCCAATACAATCCTAAAGGTCTTTTCCAACCTAAATGATTCTATGATTCTATGTAGAGACAGGACAAGAAAACTGGAAAAGATTTATTATTGAGAACAAGAAACACTTTATTACTATTATTTATTTCTACAGTAATCTATTTCTAGCTCTATGACACTATTCACTGGTATCTAGCATCTACGCTTTCTCTAGTATACCCTGTGTTGGGGTCCAACCCTGTCGCCTGCAGCTGCACTATTTGGACAGCTGGTGCAAGTAGGGCAATGAGGGTATGCTAGAGCTTGGTAGTGAGGTGGCCTTGGCATAGCAACAGCAGAAGGTGCTGCCAGCATGGAAATTGAAAGCCATGGGTCACAGCAGGGAAGCAGGCTAGCCCAGGGAGCCTGCAGAGCTGCTAAATGTAGATGCCCAAATGGAAAGGCAGGAAGCCCCAGTCCTGGTGTCAAAGGACTATTTGGTACAGGAAGTATAACGTGGTGTGGTGAAGTAGCAGATGGAGCAGAAGCAGCCTCCTGGACACCAGCTGGGGTGTGGCTGCAGTGTTGTGGTGACAGGGATGGGGCCGGAGGCTTGAACTTCTCCCTGCCCTCTGATACAGCACGACCTGAAAGCGTCATAGACGCTGTGTGTGGGGATGTACGGGCACTTCCCATCTGGGTGGTTGCTTTAGTTCATTGCTTGGTAGGTGTGGACTTGCTGGGTGCAAATGTCTGGGTGTCCTCCTGTGGAGCTGCTGTGAAGGGATGGTTCTCCTATGCAGAAGCAGCTCCCATTGCAGGCTGGACAGCTGCCCTTCTTCTCAGGCGGCCTTCCTTAAAATCCGGGTCCAGTGGGAATGCAGCTGGTGCTCTGTTTTTTACACCAGCACTTGGCTTACACATTCTTAACAGGTGAGGATAATCTCTCTTGAAATATGGGGCTATAGTAGAAGAGTAACTAAAAAATGAAAAGAAGAGTTAGTTGACACCATTTCAAGACTGAGAAAGACAAAGATATGATAACTAAGTGTTAGAATCACAAAAGAAAAACATGGATATTAGGAAGGACTCTCAGGTATTCTGAACATGAATAAACCAGGCTAAAATGTTATGATACAGTTCTGTTAATTACTAACCACCCTTGTGTTTTTGTTTTGGTCTCCAGTGGAGATGTGGCTCATGGTGTCCTGTGCTTAATAGCTTCTGATGGGCTTTCCTATGAATTTGTTGAAATGTTTTCTGAACCCCTGTAAGCTCTTGATATCCTTGGCATCTGCTAGCAATTAGTGGTTTTATAGGTTGTGGTTGAAGCCATTTGTAATACTTTCTTTTCCTGGGCTGAAGAATCCTGCTGCTGGGTCCTGATCTGAAAACTTTAATCAGTCTTGTTTTCTGGCAAAGCCTGTGCTCTTGAATCTCCTCATAGCCAGGTCTCCCTCCTTCTCCTTTTGTGTTAGAAAAAGGTGAACTCCACAATGTCAGTTATAAGATTGTTGCACTTGAAAGTAGGGGTATGAGTTAGCAGCACAAGAACGTTCAGATAAGCTTTTCCATATTGTAGGGGCTCTACAAGTCAGTGCTATATTTGACCAGCTCTGCTTACTTAAATACACAATTCCTCATAAGCACCATGAATTTCAGAGGCCTCCTTATCTCATCAGTGACTGAAATAGAGGTCTCTCCTATGGGAGGGCTGCTCCCAAGCCAGCCAGGGACTCACCATGGGCATTAGGCCACCTTCTTGGTGCTGCAAGGCAGGCCCAGCCCTGTCTGCTGGGTCTGGGGAGCTTTTGGGGCTGACAGAGCAGGGCCCCTGATGCCTGCCTGCCTGCACAGACATCCTCTGGCCCCCATGGTTTGGGACCTCTGGGGGGGAAGGTCCCTTTGGGACCTGGGCAGCAGATCAGCTTTGTATTCCCCAAACCCAGGGCAAGACAACTGAACCTTGCCAGAGCCTGCACATGGGGACTGGGAAGACCAATCAGTGTGATCCTGGGCAGTCACAGAGGAGGGATGCTCGCTCAGCCTTTCCTCCTCTTTCCAAGCAGCCACATGGCAGTATTAGTTGGGGCAGGCAAGGATCTGGCAGCTGCCCCACACTTCTTGCCTGGAAGGGGTGGAGAGGCGCTGGCTTGCTGGGGAAGGCTCTTCCCAGTTTTTTCAGTGGATGTTCCTCACCTGGTGCAGATCCTTGCATTTCCCTTTTGCTGAACTACATGAGATTCCAGCTGGCCCATTTCTCCATCCTGCTGAGGCCCCTCTGAATGGTAGTGTGTGCGCGCGTGTGCACACACACACACACACTCCCTTTATCAAGCAGTCCTCCCAGTTTTGTACTACCTGCAGATTTGCTGAGTCTGTTCCATCAGCCAGGGCATTAACAGAGATGCTATACACCATCAGTCCCAGAATCAAAGCAGAGGTCTCTTGTAGCTACCCTCTCCCACAGCAGCAGGCACCCCAGAGCTCCTAGCAGAGGACTGCTCCCAGGAGTCTTCCAAAGAGCCCAGAAAGCTTTCCCAGAAGCAGCAGAAAAGTGGAAGCAGACCCTGGAAACTGCTGTGCAGGCTGCTGCATCCCTTGGCTGCCTCTGCCTGCTGCTCTCCAAACCTCTGCTCACTCATGGTGAGGGTGTAAAATCCAACACAACATTCAATAGGAAAGAGGCCACATTTAGGCCAGAAAGAGAGCTGAGGGAACAGTCTTGCCTCGTCAAGGGGACAGGCAGCAATCTGGTACGGTCTTCTCCAGCTTTCATACATGGCAATTCTGGGGCGGAAAGAAGGAAATTACCATTCTTCCAGCAGTGTATTTCATTCTTTACAAGCTTTTTAAGAAACAGATGGCTAGTATGTATAGCAGGAAAAGAAATCTGAGCAACACAGAGCCAACTGCAGGTGCTGGTCTGCCTAACTACAGCAGCTCTCCTGTGATCCATGCCTTTTCCAGCATTGTTTTTCCATGTCTTTTACTCTAAAGGTAGAAACCTTCAGAGATTTCTAAAGGCAGATTCAGTAACCAAATCTGTATAAGCAAGGGAACAACCTCCTCTAGGGTAAGTTTCAAACTCTTTTTTAGGCAGGTATAACCCAAGAGAATCCAGGCAGGTAGAAGCCAGGAAAGTTCACGTACTCTTTTGCTAAGTTCAAGCCTCACGTACTTAATGTGTTCTGAAAAGCGAGGTGTTTTCATTAGGAGGTCACTCTTTCATGAGGAAAACCTTGCAAAATCTGGCTCAGTGACATGCTCCAGTTTTCCAGACTTTCATTCAGTCATCTGCAATGCTCTTGGCCAAAACACACTGAGCAAAAGGGACAAGGAGAAAGCAAAGACAACAGAAAGTAGGAACATGGTGTTTTGTGGTGAGGTTGTTCAAACACAGGGCAGTCAAGAATAAGAAAGCAGACCGAGCAGGTGCATTAGATATGGCCTTTGAGAACAGAGGACCATCAGGCCCTAAGTGCTAGACCAATTCCCACCACGAGCTTTTGTGCTCAGTGTGTCCATTCCTGCTTCAGGGAGACTTGAGCACCCCTGAGCCCCTTCAAGGGGCTGTGAACTGGAGCTGAAAAGTGACTGATACACTTTTCTTGCAGCAGCCTGGCTCAAGTCTTTCCTAACACTTTGATGTGTGGCTATAGACTATGTGACCATGCAATCCCAATTCCCAGAGCACCTCGCTGCAGCAGGAGAGACCTGTTGTCTCTGCTCCCGCTCGTCTCACTGCTCAGTTCTTGATGTCACAATCTTGTGCCTGCTCATATTTCCAGTATTTATGTTTTAAATCTAAAACATTACCTACTAAAAAATGCAAAGCTCTGGAGCCCTCAGGACACATCAAGAGGCTGGGCCTGCAGAGCTTCCTTTCCACTGTTTGAACTAAAAGAGCTGACTGCGGTGGCAGGTTAGTTTTCCTTAAGCAAAGGTTCAGTGCAGGCATCTCCCCAGTGTGCTTTCCAGTAACTGACAGGCAGCAGACGAGTGCTGGAGCTGGAGAATGAGGAGCTGGTTCCAGGCTTGCAGAGGGCTCTGCCATGGTCCCCCTCTCCCTTATCCAAAACAGCTGAATCCTTCTGACTAACTCATCCCCCAGAATTTGGGAACTAAACCTTGTGTTCAGGAACTGTGGCTGGTCAACCTCAGCTACAGGCATCTGGTGCCACCAAGAGATTAACACCATCAGCATAGGATGCTGGAAGGGATCTTAAACTGATGGATGTAACTTCTCTTCCACAGAAGACACTTTCTCTAAAGCTTTCTGCTTGATGTCCCAGACACTTGGATTGCTCACGTCTGTGCCATAAGGAGGGCTGGGAATGTCCATCATTCTGTAGTGACACTCATAACCTCTCCTAACAGCATCTGTTGTTGCCACCTTCAGAAAAAAAATCATCCCACCCTATCCCAGGTGGGTGTGAGAGCATTTAGGGGAAAACTTCAAAACTTTACTGTTTTGAAGGGCAGAGAGCTGTTCTTCTCAAGTGCAGACTTTCCCTGGACGTGCACTCAGGCATTGCCTGAGTCCCCAGCCCTGCTCCTGGCCTGCCTCGCCCCCAGGCACCCTGGGGACCCCTCCCGGTGCCCGGCAGTGCTGAGCAGGGAGTCCCACAAACACAACTGGTCATGCTGAGGTCCTGCTGCCGGGCTGGGATGTGCAGGGGGGCAGCCCCACAGCCCCCAGAACCGCCACTGAGGAGGAGAGGACAGGAAGGAAATGCTCGTCCCTGTCCTTTTCCCTCCCTCCCTGCACAAAGTCTCTCAGATATTTCCACACTGACTCACAGGTACCCTTTTCCTTATTTTACCCCTTCTTTCTCTTACCCATCTGCCACTCACAGAAACGTGGTTTCAAGCATCCTCTCACGTACTCCCACAGCTCAGTCCCATTTACATCTCAGACAGCAACTCCTGACCTGTTCTTTGTCGGCTGAAGACACTGGCTTTTTGACGGAGAGAACAATCTCATACTAAAGCACAGGTTTCAGAGAGGTGATACCATACACCGTCTGCATGCCACATCCTACTTTCAGGAAAGGGTTTGTTTAGGTAGAGTTGGGCTTCTTGCCTCTGAGAGATCTTTCTTGTGACAGAGAGCAAAGGGTCTCTATCTCCAACACCTCTTGTGGGTCCTGGTAGGAGATTCCTAGGAAACAGAAAAGCAAAATATGTCAATGGGAGCACACGCACATTCTCTTTTCAACCTGCGATGACAAAAAACCACCTCTGTAGCTGATGGGGCAGGAGCAGCCCAAGGCCTGTGCAGGTGCCGGTGAGGATGTGACCCACTCGAACCTCCTCACCCTCCTGTTGGCAAGCGCCAAACCACCTGTGTACACAGGGCCTGGTCAGCATCACTCATGCACAACGCAGAGATTTTAAGCAGTTCTGCTGCCTGTGGTTTGTGTTTCTGTGTTTTGGTTTCTGAGCATCACAGGCTGCTGTGCAGGTGGGCTCTCGGGAAGAGCAGCGACGTGCGGGGTGCGCTGTAGTCTTGCTGTCACCCTCCCGTTGTCAGAATGAAGAGTCTTCTGCTGGTGGATCATTGGTGCTGGGGATAAATCGGGGCACAGAGCTGCTAATTGTGGTGGGAACAGCACATTCCTCAGTTTTGCAGAGGAATTACAAAATTAAGCCAGATGAACCCTGGAAGAAAAATAACAGGTCTAATTCCTACCCAGAGCAGATCCGTAAAGCTCAGCTCTCTTCAGCAGGCAGAGGAGGCTTTATCACAGCTGACACCGTGGATCAGCTCTGTCAGTCCCACATCACGGGGGTGGCCACCGAGGGCGGGGGGAACCCGTGTGCCCAGAGCAGCCCTGGAGGGTTCCTGCTGGCTGGGGCAGGGTCTGACTGCCTGAGCTGAGCTCACTGCCACAGACGCTGAAAATAAACCTGCGGATTTTAATAATTTAAGCATTTAACTGCTATTAATATTTCGCTAAGCAGGACTGATAATGTAATTGTTATTTAATAAGTACCTAATAACGCATAATATTAAGAAACCCGCTGGCAGCGGCAGTTTCTCGGGGTTTAAACCCCACTGTTGCACACCGACATGCTTTCTGGGCGGCGCGTTGCTCAGCGGCTGTTCGCAGCAGCCCCAGCGCAGCGTGTCCCTGCGGGAGCCCCCGCCACGGCAACTCACTGCCCCCCGGCCCGGCCCCGTCACCGCGCCGCCCGCCGGACAGCACTACCAGAACCTGGCGCCAGTGGCGCCTCATGAATATTTATGACCGGCGGGCGGGGCCTGCATGGGCGGGGCCGCGGCGGGCGGGCCGGGCGGGCCACGCGAGCAGCAGAGCCGTGGGGGGAGGCCCAGCCCCGGCCCCGGCCCCGGCCCCGGCCTTGGGAGGCGGCGGCGGCCCAGCACTGGCGGTGGGTGAGCGCGGCGGGGCCGGGGCCGCTTTCCCTGGTGGGGGGTTGGGAGCGCCCGGGAAGGGGAAAACTTTGATCTAAACCCCCTAAATTTTACACGGTTCTGATTATTTTTTTAAAAAAAACAGGTTCATTGTCACAGCTAGGGCTGGTTCAAACGCGCTAATGTGTGGCCGTGCTTGTCCTTTTACCTTGAATTTGCCAGGTTTTTGCTGTCCGTAAGGGAACGTTGTGTCCGTGGGGTTTATCGATCAGATTACCCCAGGGGAAGTTAAGTTTATCCCTTTATTTTTACTTCAAATGTGAAAAAAGTGACGCGTTTAATGTTTTCTGCTATTTGTGGTGATTTGAATTGGGTGGTTTTCATCTGATTGAACAGCCTCAGAGCGGTATTTCTGAGGGTCTGAGTTACCTGAACCAAGATGCATCGATCAGAAACCAGTATTAAGCCAGAAGGCGAGAGCTGGCCCCAGGCGGGTTCTTACCTTCCGGCTGCGGGACGGGTTTGCACAGCTGGTAGGTGCTGGGAGAGGCTGGGGGGTGAGCAGGGGGTGTCCTGGAGACCAAAGGCCTTTGCAGAGCCTTGCTGCTCCTCTGGCTTTCAGGATAAAGTGAGTTCCGTTTCGGTAGTGAGCTTTGTATTTGCACATTTTTCAAAAGGCAAAGTGTGTTTTTTCAAGTTTGAATGACTGGCTCCACATTTAGAAAATAATCTCTTCACATCTATGGGCAGAGCAGAAATCTCAAGCAATTAAGGTACAAGAAGCAACTGAAAAGTAATTAAAGTACAAGTTTCCATGTGCTGGGAAACTGGGAGTGCTTCTGATTGGGAAGTATGGCAGCAGCACTTGCTCTGAGACTGCAAATAGTGGGAGGACCTCATGCCGTGTGTGGCACTGCTTTAGCCTCCAGAGTCAGATACTCCTTCATCTCCACCTGTCTCCTCTTCAACAGCTCTGCACAAAATAGTTGCTCTTCACTGCAGTAACGTTGTGGCTGTTGGTTACTATAAATATGGTGTAACCAATTGCCATCGGTTTTTTTGCAAGCTTGTACTGCCTGATTTGCTGTCAGTCTGCAGATTGTCACCTCGTTGCCAGATGACTGTCGGTGCTTCTCCTGGGGTCCCCGGTGTATCCAGGCTTTTAAGGCAGCCTTGCTGCTGCCCCTTCCCAGTATCCAAACCCTGAGCCACCCCTACTGCCCCAGTGACAAACTTCCCTGTGAGCCTTGGCGAGCCCCCAGTTCCTTCCTTGCAGCGGCTGCTCCATGCTTCTCCTGCGCCATCTTTCTGCCCAGGGGCAGCTCCTGGGCCTGCTCCTCGTCGTAAAGAGACAACAGGGATTGTCACAGGCTGGTCTGCGCTGTGCACTTGTAACAGCTGCATCTTCTTCAATGTTGAGAAAATGCCCATGTGACAGTAGAATTAATGATCAGAATAATTGATAACGAAGAATTAATCGAGATTTAAACAAAATAATGCTCGTCTTCAGAACACTTATGTAGTTCAACTTGCCTATTTTTTCTTCACCTCTCCTTCAGGATCCTGTTCAGTTCTGCTTTGTCCTGCATCTCTTTTTGTTTCTTGTACCGATTTCATGTAGCCAGGCAGATCGATTTCCTCCTCCTTTTCCCTGGTTTTCTCCCTCTGAATCCGTTTTCTGTAATTGCCTGGTCTTCGTGGAAACACGTTTAAAAACTGCTTTTGCATGCTCCAGCCTTTCAGGAGATGTCTATACCTGCAGGGATGCTGTGTGAAGCAGGTGGCACAGGTCTGGTGTCTGCTCCGGGTTGGTGTTTCCATCCCTCAGGTGCTGCTGAGAGGCAGGGTGCTGTCGACACGCAGTGGTAGCTTGGGTTCAGAGCAGAACCGGGTCTTTAGGGAAAAATGGAGTTTTCCTAAACTGACACCCTAACCCCGGCTCGCCGCCTGCTCCCGGGCACCCGGCGTGTCACCTGAGACTGGGAGCTGGCCGGGTCGGCTGTCAGGGGAGCGGAGAGGTCTGACAGCACCTTCCTGGGGTGCTGGGTGGGACAGGCTGGAGAGGTCTTCAGCTTTGAGTTTGATGTTCAGGGGAGGAGATACAGCAGGTAGAGCCGGATCGTCTCTGCTTGACCTTTTGAGGCAAAGTCCTGTTGTGGTTTTAGGTTTTAGAAGAGTTAACTGAGATCTTTTTTTCTAAGTTACTGTTGATAGATATGAAAAATGTCTTGTACTATTTTTGTTTTTAGTTTGATCTGCTGCTACTTTGGAACTTGATGCAGACTCCTGGGACTTAGAGAAACTGCAGTGCTGCTTTTCCTTCTGCAAAAAAATCTAGGCTATTTCCATTTGTTATATATGGGAACGAATCTATGTAAACTACATCTGTTTTGTTATTTGTGGATGAATGCTTAAGCCTGGAAAACGAAGCATTCAGAAGTTACAGTTAGCTTCCATTCTTATCCTTTAAATTTGTATCTTGAAGAGACTCGAAAAGTCCTGGGGGCAGTCGTCATTGTTGCTTACTGTTGGTTAATGCATTTATCCCGTGATCCCAAGTGATGTCCCCACATCTTTGCATGTCAAAAGGCAGAGCAGGATTTGTTTGGCTCCTATTACAATACCTGATCGATTTATTGCGTGAAAATCGCTTCCTGTGAGTTAAGAAAAAACGAAATTATGTTGACCCCGTGTCGTGGTTTAACCCCAGTTGGCAACTCAGCACCACGCAGCCGTTTCCCCCTCCCCCTCCCAGTGGGGTGAGGAGGAGGAAAGCAAAGGGAAAAAAAAAGTAAAACTCGTGGGTTGAGATAAGAACAGTTTAATAACTAAAGTAAAATATAATACTAACAATAGTAATAATGAAATATAATAATAATAGTAATGAAAAGGAATGCAACAAAAAAAAGGAAGGGGGGGGGGAGGAAAAAACCAGTGATGCACAATGCAATTGCTCACCACCCGCTGACCGATGCCCAGTTAGTTCCCGAGCCGCGATCTGCGCCTCCCGGCCAACTCCCCCCTGTTTATATACCGGGCATGACGTTCCATGGTATGGAATATCCCTTTGGCAAGTTCAGGTCAGCTGCCCCGGCCATGCTCCCTCCCAGCTTCTTGCACACCTGCTTGCTGGCAGAGCATGGGAAAGTGAAAAATCCTTGGCTTAAGAGAAGCGCTACTTAGCAACAACTAAAGCATCAGAGTGTTATTGACATTATTCTCACACTAAATCCAAAACACGGCACTGTACCAGCTACTAAAAAGAAAGTTAACTCTGTCCCAGCCGAAACCAGGACACCCTGTATGCAGTACATGATGCTACTTGAATATCAAAATACATAAGCATAGTCACTACTAAGCTGTTAAGTATCATTTTATTATTGCGCTTTGATGGAAGCCTGAAGTTTGGGATCTAAAGCTTTTCAGGCACTTTTCTTTCATGTAAAGCTGCCTGGCAAAGCTGGAGACTGGATTAATGTGGGCTGAACAGGATCTGTGGTTTGTTTGTGTTTGTCACAGCCCTTTGACACCTATGAGTGTTGACTTTGGAGTTCATGAGCTTGTGCCTCAGGGGTTTACCTGGAGTTCTTTGTTTGCTTGCTTTTTATCTGCTATGCTCTATTAAAAAAAAACCCAACCAACCACAAAATCCCAAACCCCTTACTGTAGCTCTTTGGACTTCTGTCATTAAATTGGGTATTGTTTTATGGACTAAAATAAAGGAAGTCCCTAGGATTTCTACCCAGGAGTGAGGTGTCCAGAAGGGACTGTCCTGGTACACTGCTGTCAGCCTTCAGTCTAGTGAAATGTCTGGTAGTGGTGGTGGTGTGTGTTTAACAGTCATGTAACTCAAATGTATGTTAAATATACAAGTTTCGCCCTTGTTCCGGATCTATCTGGGAGATAATTCTCAGGAGGTCATAAAAGGTATGTTCTGCTGTGCTTTACCAGTTTAAGATAATCTATCACCAGAAATGTCTTCTGTAGTGACTGCACAGAGCAAGAACCTCCAGTAGTGTTGCAAATTAATCTGATAAAATAATGATAAAATAATCCAAATTTGATTCTGTATATATAGAAGAGTTATAAAGCATAGGTTTGTTAAGTTTGCAACAATTAATGGCCTATAGAAACTTCACTAGAAATTAATGGCTTTTTGTTTTGTTTTAAGAAACCAAAGTGAATGATAGTCTGCTTTGTTAACGGTCCATGAAGGACCGCTTAGTGTTGCCAAGTTTAAGTGAAACTAGGGGAAAGGTGATTCTGGCAGGGGGAGATCACGACCACTGACTCATAGACCACCAACTCAGGAAATCCACCGACCCAAAAGGTTAAGGAAGTAAAGGTCTCAAATCGTGAGTGGGCATGCGTAGTAATTTACATGGTAGGTGAAGAAATTTTGACCAATCATTTAATAGAATAACAATGAATATGTATTGAATGATTAAATATGTTAACATCTCGTGTATAAAAGGTGATGGATTTTGATGTGAAGGGGAACACGGTTTGGCGGAGCTATCCCCCGTGTTCCCAGTGCTGAATAAAAGGAGTGCCTGCTTATCTGCATCTCATTGGTGTTGATAAGTTCTTTCCATCTCGTTTGGTGACAGTAGCAAGGGCATGCTGACCCTTGGGCAGCTTCAAAGCAATGGAGGTTTGTAAATAGGTTAAAAAAACAGTCCTGTGGTAGCAGTGTGTGTGTCTAAGTCCACCTGACTGTCTACGCTTACTCAGCATGTCAAAAGTTTTTGTGGGTAGGGGTGGATGAAGTGGGTATACTCTATAGGCAAGTGTTATAACTGTCCAGGCAGTTATCTAAAGAAATCAAAATTTATGTCTGAATGGAGTGGCATGCCTTTAGATGTAGGGGATATATGGCTTCTTGCTTCCTTGGTCTCAGCACAGTGTAGTGAGAGGTGTTTCCATCTGAGGGAGGGAAACTTGTCCAACAGCTGTCATCAACCTCAGGGCTTGTGGTCCTTGATGGAGTCCTAAGCGTTTGGGATAGTTTCACTTGTGTGGTGCTTCTCATTCTGCTCCCAGGTTTTCCCATTAATGCTTGCTCTTTGATTAATTTGTCTTTACAGTGTTTTGTAAATGTTCTCCATTCATAGCTCTGAGTACCTTTGTTTTGTTTCATTTTTTAAATGGCAGGTAAAGGACATGTTCCTTTCTTTGGAAACCTGTAAATAGCTCCAGAGTTTTCCTTGGGAGCTGAGAAAATGGGGATCCTCTAGAGTAGAGAAGAGAATTTAATATGAGAAGCACTTCAATGATATGTTTCTTGTGAGGATAAAAGTACCTGCTTTAATTTCTTTTGGTTGCTTCTGCATTATTTAGCAGTAACTACTGAAAAGTCTGATTACTTCAGGAAAAGAAGAAGAGATCGCTTCCGATTTTTGTGTCTGACTGAAAGAACTAACCTGAACATACAGAAAATTGATGTGAAGAGCCATTTTTTGTCATTATTGGGTACCATGTCTGACCTGTGGTGCTTCCAAAAAGAATTGAGGAGGAGGGGTGTTCCTGCATCCATTTCTGCTGTCTAGTCTGTGATGCTGCGTCCACATCCCTGTCATTTGCCAGATGCAAGGCAAAAGGTTTATCCTCATTAAAATTACTTGTCTTATTTCAGAAACCGTCCACATAGACTTCAAAATTAAACTTTTCACAATCTGTTTGTGCAGTGGGATTGTTTTTCAGGGCTGTGCCTGTGAAAGAGCCTTTAGAGGACTGTGATCTGTCCCTCGACTCTCAGATGGGGCAATGAAGAGTTTGAGAGAGTCATGGATATTTTTGATGCTCCCCAAAGCAGTTTGTTCTTATGTAGCTTCTAGCCAGAGGTCGAATATTTGCAGTCAGATTTTGCATCAGCCTTTGTACAGTACCTAGGAGACTTTCTTTTCCTGCACGATCTTTGTGCGCAGGAGGTGTCTTTTCCATTGACACAGTCATCTCTGTAAGTAAATGCTGCACACATTTGTACAGGTGCTGGACAGACTAGAAGCTGTAATGCCAATACAGAACGGCAGCTTAATGCTGGGATCATACTGTAGCTCTCACAAGTAGGGAGATTTTGGTTTGTTATCGTTGTGTTACAGGAATTTCCCAGGTTTGGTATTGAGTGTGAAACCACAGGGACCCTGCAGTTTCTCAGGTCTGGTTAAATGATGGTCCATATCAAGGTGGCTGCCTGAGTCTGGGGGTTTCAGTCCATGCTCACTAAATTGCTTGCAGGCAATTAGTGCCCTGGGGGGGAGTAATGCAGTTCAGGCTGTGTTGGCTAAGTGCAAGGGTGTACAGCTGCAGGAGAACCTGGACGTTCAAGCCTTGGGTGTAAACCCTGAGTAAGAACAGAGGAGGGGAAAAAGGGTCTTCAGAGGCTGTAGTCATGAACAGTTTTCTTCCCAGGGCCTGTGGTGCTTTCTGGGCAGAAAACTCTCCCTGAAACTCCTCCTCCTGAAAGGTCTGTTATGCTTTGTACCTTCTGCTTCATTTTGGATCTTTCTTTAAAAAAACTAATGTTTTTTTATTTGGGGTGTTTCCCCCCTCTCTAGGATGTGACATGCCTCTGTTTTGGAGAAAAGCGAGTAAAAGAGCGGAAACTGGGACAGGACTAGGTAAGTGGGAGGAGTGGTAGAATATTATGGGCAAAAGTGGGTTTGGATTTTGATCTGCTCCGAAATTTTCATACCAGCCTTCAAACTCACTTGTTATTAATGTGAAGGTGATAGTGAATGAAGCAGGGGGAGACACAAAGAAGTGCAGGGAGCAAGGAAGGACTCAGAGGATTTGCAACACCTCGTGCTGTGTTAATCCATTCAGCAAGAGATCTTCCCCACTGCTCCCAGAGTGTTAATGCGCTGCTCGTCCAGCGTCAGAAGAGGTGACTTGCCAGTGACACAGCTGTCACTCCTCATCCCTGACTTCATAATTCCCTTCAACCAGGGCTACAGCCTTTCTCTTAAGAATGTGTGTTAGAGGTACGAGTGCACAGGGGCAGCAGTGTGAACAGTGAGCAGTGAGAACAGGCAATGTCTCAGTCCATGGACGGGGAACCTGTTACTCCTGTCTTCTGATGGTGGGATGTCGTGGGCTTTAGCATCTTGCAGAAGGTTGTTCTTGAAAGGATGAGAAACAGGGAACTGCTCATCTGTCTTCCTAACACGTGGCATTAGGGAGGTACAGTTGGGCTCCCAGTGCGTGGGAAAATCTGCTTTCATGCTAATTAGTTAGTATGTATTAAAATGAATTTGTCTTATCTTCATTTACCCATGGCAAATCCAAGTGGCCTGCTCCCCACGTGGAGCTGCTCCAGGCAATGTTGTGGCAGCCTGGTGACTTCATCACCAAGGCTTTTCCTTATTTAGCTTTTTGGTTCAGACTTCCCACCTTGTTTCCTGAAGTGTAAGATCCGTCCCAAGTCCGTGTTTCCATAACTGTGGTTTAAAGAGTAGCTGGTGTTCTTGCAAGTGGTTGCAGAAACCATTAAGCGAAGTCCAGCTTCCTCATTCAGGGCTGTTCTGGATGGAGTAAAAAGGGAAAAATGGCGATTCCTGTCCTGGAGTTTTCCTGGGGGAAATTTTCCAAATCCCACATGTTAAGGTTGAAAATTTTCACGGTGGAAATTAACTTACAAATAATCCAGTGTTCCTGAAATCAAAGCACTCTGTGTTATTCCTCAGTTTTGATGTCTTTCAACGTTGGTGAGTCGCTACAACGTTAAAGACATATTTTGGTTTGTGGCACACTTGCTGCCCTCTCATGCTTTCCCCTCCTGACCCCAGGTGTGCTTTTCCTCCCTGTTGCATGAGGGTCCCTGCAGCAGTGTCCGAGGGAAATGGTGTGCGGGTCTGTGTGTTGCAAACCATCTGGCCAGCCTGGCCCACAGCGGTGTGTATGAGCCAAAACTCTAATTTTCATAAGGCAATGGAGGTGATTTGGGAAAAAACTCCACTTTTTCATGAAAATTGATATGAAATTTTCCAAGCTGTTTCAGGAAAGGAAATTATTTGAGTTGGAGCAACTGTGTCAAGTATTTCTGATTGGTGAAAGTCTAATGATTTTCTCTCAAATTTAAAACTTCCCCATGAAAAGCTTAAGCTTTGCAGAAACTAAAATCTGTGTCAGAAAGATCTTACTGGTTGGTAATCTGCTCCCGCACTGTGCATATACAGCCTCACAGCACAGATTAGTTTATTCTATCATTCTGCATCCACTAGTTGAGGATTATAATCTCTTTTCCAGAGTAATTGAGCATGTGTTTATAAGATAAGCATAAGTGACAGTATCACATTTGTGACAGCAAAAAACCCTGTCCTGGCCTGAGCCTGATTGCTTGGAGACAGGCCTGTTTGCACAGAGATGTAATTTGAAATGGTAGACACCCTGCTTCAGACTAGGAGTGGACACCTGGTGCATGGTGGAAATGGTGGCAAGTGTTGTTTACTTCTTCATGTCTAAGCCCTGCAGTTGAGTTCCTGCCTTAAGGATGGCAATTTCAGTCGCAGCAATAAATGCAGGACAAGGTTCTTGTTCTGGAAGTGCAGCAAGGTCAGTAAGGGACCCAGCTGAGGAGTCTGTCCGGCCATCTGGGCTGTCTTTCCCCAGCTGATGGCAGGGTTGTGGCCTTTGACAGATCTGGAGTTGTTGTTGTTGGAAATAAATATCAATTCTGCTCAAATTTCAAGTAGCTGCCAGCCTGCCCCTGTTACAATTCCAGGTGGAGCAGGTCTTTGCAGCTGAGCAGCAGTGCTGTAAATCCAGCTCTACCTCCTGCCCGATCTGTCTGGCCATGGTCTGGTCTGGGACAGGAGCCTCAGTTCACATTTGGGGGGTTTGGGCAGCTGAGTGCAGGCTTTCTGTCCTTGCTTTGGGTGAGACGTGACATGCAGGAGGTTTGTGCCAGTCTCTTTAATGTCTTGGTGGCTGCACCTCCACGAGCCAGCCCCGTTTGAGAGCAAAGGTGTGCAGGTCCATGCATCTGGACTCTGCTCCCCTCACCTGTCCTCTTGCGGCATGGAGGAAGGTTACTTTAATAAAGTGAGAACTGAAATTCTGCGTTATCTTTAATCAATAAAAGGAGAATTCTGTAATTACAGGATTTTGGAATAATTCAGATCCTTGAGATAAAACCATGGATCACCACATTAGAGGATTTCTGCCCCCATTCTGTGGATTATACAGCCTTAAAATAGCCCTTTTATATCTTAGTTTTTCCAAGTTATGTCCAGGTCTTGTGTGGGACATATGATGCAATCCTCTAATGGGCAGCTGGGTGCCATTTGTGTGCTCTGTGTGCTGTTGGGCTGCACATCCCTCCCCGGGGCTCCTGCCCTGCCTGCTCTGTTGCAGGATGTTGCACCAGAGGCAGGTCTGTGGCTGCCAGCGTGCAGCGGTCTTGCAGCAGGGCTCTGTCCTGCCCTCGACTGCAGCCCTGGTCCTGTGGAGAACTGGACCCCATGTGCGGTGGGGATGGCCATCACGTGCATCCTGCAAGTCAACAGCGTGGCCAGGGGACCAGAAACATCCGCTCCCACAGTTTGTGCACCACTGTGGTGGTGGGGATGCACCGAGTCTGGCTGGGGAGGGGTTGTATGTTACTGGGGACCTGCTTCCCAGGAGTGCATTGCCTGCTGCGCTGCTTTTTTGTCATTCAGCCCTGCTGAGCAGGAAGACCTAGGAGTCTGGGGAGTTGATTTTTATCTTTTTGCCTCTCTGGTGGAGGAGGGGATGGGCATAACTGTGTGATGGTTCAATTTGTGCTTCTGCCTCCTGTGGAAGGGAGTGAAGGCATAGCATAGGAAAAGCAGCAGCACCCTCCTGGCTGCAGGGTACACACCATGGTGGGATTGTCTCTTTTCCCCAGAGCTTGCCAGTACGTGGCATTAGACAGAGCTTTAGTGTGGGACAGCTTCCCGTGCTGAGGAGAAAGCGAAGAGGAACTTAATCCATTGCTGGGATTGCTCTGACCTGCCCTGGTGCTCAGAGATATTGATGTTGGAGGAACTTGGCACCAGCCACCACGTGCAGGATGCAGAAACTCAGCATTTCTGACCACTGTTCAGACTGAAAGCATAGGAAGGAAAATCTGGGTGATCACTGCCTACCTCCTTTTTTTATTCCCTTTGTCCTCTTTGTCTGAAGCATTCTTTGTCACTGATTTGTTTTCCCCTTTCTCCTTGCCTTCTCTCACAGGCTTTGAAGCGGCCTCGTGGCAGGTGAAGCAAGACTGGTGGCTTCTTTTTTCCTGCATGTGTTTTCTTCTGCTTGTTAGCACCTTTTTGTGCTGGCTCTTTCCCTGGCAGATGGTGCCATACACAGGGTACCTACTTGTTCGGGCAGAGCTTACTCTAACACTTTACTGTGGAGGGAATTCAGCCCTTAGTGCCACATGCCTGTTGCATGCAGCAGTTCCTTGTGAAAGGCCGTTCGGTTTCGCAGGATCCTCTAGTTTTGCTCCTTGGGTATGGGCTGCAGTGCGCCCTTCTGTCTCTGCTCTCCTCGTGTCCATTTAACCAGCAGTCTTACCTGAGCATGAATCAAAAGCTGGGGGCACTACAAAACCGTTTGGATTTGACCAGAATTTGGTGGTTTCCAAAGGAGCTGTTGAATTGGTATCCTCTCTCACTTTAAATTTCAGCAGCGTCCTTACTGAATCCTGTTAGGCGCAGGTAGTGCCCAGGCTGAGGACCCTTGAGGTGCCAGCACTGAGTGCCACTTGCTCCAGCGGTGGGTGCCTGGGATAAGCAGCAGCAGGAGTGCAGGCAGGATGCCTGCTGTGACTTTTGGGATAGCACGTAGGCCATGAGTGATCGCTGACTTTTGCTTTGTTTCTCCCACCAGCAGACGATTCCCCAGTACGAGGGTAAAGAAGGAAAGGGAAAAGTCCGATGCAGGTCCGAGCACCTCCTCTGCCTGTACAGGCATCTCTGCTGGGGACAGACACGTCAGGAAGCACCAGGGGGACGTGTGCTGGCGCTTTGTGAGCAGATGCTGGTAAGCTAACGTTGTATTCCCTCTCTCCGTGCACTAGTCTTATCTGCTTTCTGTGGCAATTTCTCTGCAGCAAGTAGAGGAATGGAGATGATTTCTGAAGTCTTCCACTGGCCTGCTTCACCTCGTCTGCTTGCATGTGCCTCTTCTTTGAGGAGACTCTGCTTTTATCGTTTGGCCTGCTCTTTCTCAGATCAAAATGAGCTGTTCAGTGGTGGCCTGTTTGGGATACTTCTGGTTCTCCAGGCTGGATACTTCAGTCTGCACTTGATTTGCTTGGGACAGTATTTAGGGAAAAGAGAAGAGTAAACTCGCTTAGAAAGGCTGAAAGCAGGTTTTGGTTAGAGCTGCATCTCTGGTTCTCTTCTAGTGGATTTTAGCTTTCTAACGAGACTAAAATCCAATGAATATTGGATGAGCTTGATAGCATATTTGCCACAACCATGTTTTTGTAACAGACTCTGCTCTAAGTGGTAAACGTGTTTTGCTTGCTGAGCACTGCTCTGAGAGTAAGGGTGTTAAAAAGCTGGTGTGCTTCCAGCTTCAACAGCTGGATACGAACCTAAGCGAGGAGAAGCAGCAGCCTCTGAGGGAGAAGGCCGTTACAATCAAGAGGGAGATGGTGTCCTGTCATTGGCACACATCCAATGCTGTATTTCTGACCCTAGCTGCTGTCTTTGGTGCTGGGGTCATCAGGAGGAGGCACTACAGGCTCTGCAGTGGCTCCAGCACAAAAACTCCAGCCTGGCTTCTAAATAAAAATTTCAGAAGTTTCTTGAGTTAAAATAGGACCTAAAATGGAGTCCCTCTGAATAAGTCAAAAGAAATGTGCATACATGTTAAATCTTGCTGGCAGTAGTATGTAACACCACAATTATTCATTTGGTTGGTTATTGAAGACTTGCAGGAAGCTTTCAGCAAAGTGGTTGATCATGCAGTAATTAAACCAATATTCAATGGTGATAAGGATTCAGCTGTTATGTGTTTCATCATTTGACCAACTTTCATAGCTTGGTTTTTGCAAGAACAGAGGGAACCGTGGTATTCTGTAGCCAGTGATGGCATCTTTTCTTTGAATATAACTTTTTACAAAATTCACTTTGTTATTCAGACTAAGTTTTTACTGCAAAGAAAACCTTGATACTTTATGAATGCTTTTGAGATCTCTTGATATGTTCAAAAATCTCTCTTTGCAAGAGAGAAAACTTGTGGAGATTCAGTACGTTATCTCTCAACAGGTGTCAAAACCTGAAAAATAAAATACAATTTTGCAGGATGACCTTATTGCCAAATACTGAGCTGGAGAACACAGCGTTGCTAAAAGGCACTTTCAAAAATGGAAACATTGCTTTCTGTTCTGCTGACTATTTCCCCCCCCCAAAAAAAAAAAAACAGTGAGAAAAAGCAAGCTAACTTAACTCAGGTTCTTCTAATTCTGCTTCTTGAAACTCAAATTTCAGATTTTTTAAATTTTTTTTTAGATAATAAGTAGCTTTTATGTATTTAAAAAAAAAAAAAAAAAATGAAAAGTCCAATGACAAGCCCACGGGCACACATTTTCATTTGGGGTGAAGCCATCCGCTGTCTGCATGCAAATATCTTATGTCATAAACCTGGATTAAGCCTTGACTGCTGTGATATCCATTCAAAACTTTGGCCAGAGATCATTTTTAGAGGGCGGGAGGAAACAAGGTTTCTTGGAACAAGATTTCTGGTGTAATTTATCAAGTATTTTGAGGTTGAGCACTAAGCTATCGGGTGTATCCTCTCTGAAATTTCACTTGATGGTTTTTTTGACAGTCTCTCTGAGCAGTTTGCATTGAGGTGCTGCATTTGAGAGCTAAGTATTCATGTGCTACTGGATGAAATACCTACTTTCTTGACCCTCTGGGCTTACTTGACTGTTTTCAACTCACCCACTCCCTCTTTACTCTCTTCCTCTATAAACTCTGTTTTAACGGGTTCCAGCTCAGCCCTTTCGTCCCGTTCTGGAGTCCGGCAGACAGTCCCTGCCCTGGGTGTAATCTTGGTTCCTGCAAGTGCTTCCTCTCATCTTGCTGCTCCTGCCACCCCATCCCTTGGGCTGTTTGCTTTTTAATGGCAGCTGATGACATTCGCACATCCTCTCTCGTGCAGTTCTTGGGTTGACTTGCTGTCTTGGGATCCCATCATTTTTTCTCCACAAGATTTCTGGAAAGTACTAAGATACCCAATTTCAATGTTGTGCTCTGTTCATGAAGAAAATGTACCTTTTTTCTTCCCACCCCTGTCTTTTCGTGGCGTAAGTGTGCTCAGTTAATTAAACCTGGCCATCTGACTTCTGGATCCCCAGTTTCTGAAGGTGGGACAGGGAAATCGAGGTTCCAGCATGAGCTCTGTCTCTTCACTTTGAGCTCCACATAAAAAGTCACAGAGCCGACAAAGTTTTATGCAGTTTTGTTTTTTGCCTACCTGCCTTCATCTGTGAAAGTGCTTCTGATTTCCCTTAGTGGCAGAAGGCGATGCAGGCAAAGTTGGTGACTGTTTCCCATAGTGCAGGGCATATGCAACTGCAGCTGTGAGCTTTGGCTAGGTGCTGCCAAGGCTGGGTGAGGTGAGGGTTAGGAAGTAGGACTTGCAGACACCTGCCCCTGTAGAAGCAAGAGTTCTTTGCAATATTACTGGAGCAAAATATTATATGTGTCAGAACAGTAAATTTTGGCAGTATGGTTGTATCATGTTATGGAGGAGGCAAGACGAGAGCTGTCTGAAAATACCAGACTGCAGCCCATGGCTGGTGGAGTCCTGGCCGTCTTTTCTGTATTGTTTCTGTGCAGACCTGGCTCCTGACTTCCCAGCTGTGAAACTGACTGCTTGTAGGTTTTTTGGGTGTCAGTGCCATGCTGCCTCCTCCCTGGCTCACCGTGCTGGCTGTCCTGGGCTAAACTTGAGCAAACGCGCTGCTATCGGTGAACTCTCTGGGATGAGGAAGAGCACAAGAGGAAACAGAGGCTTAAATGGGAAAGCAGATGGGACCTGTTGTTTGTGGAGCAAGGGAGTACAAATACATTGCTGATGTGGCATGTTCCAGCTATCCAAGGGTGTTGGCAATGTTGTTGAACACATCCTTTCTAAACCCAACACAAACAGCTACTGCTGTCCCCAGCGTCTGCATCAATAGCCAGGTCTGAAGGGGCTCTGGAGCAATCTGAGGGCTGCTTCTGGCTCTTAGTGTCTACAGGATGAGAAAAGCCCATGCAAGCAGCTCTCTAGTTAGTGTCCTTGTCCCAGGATCCCATTCATGGCCATGTGTGGGAGAGCTGGCACAGCCTACCTTCAAAACGCCCTGTATGTCTTGTTCATGAGGCTCGCTCCTTCACAGCAAAGGCGACGGATGCTACCAGGTCATGAAGGAGAATAAGGCCTGCCTGCCAGGGACTTGGGTGATGGTGGCTGGAGTTGGAGAGAGGTTTCAGTTATTGGCTGGAAATGGGGGTTTGTCTGGGGCTTTGTCTTTTAATGTGACTCCTGCATTACGGGTCACAGCTTTTGCGTCCTGTTTAGTAGCTACGCATGCTGGATATCATCACAGGTAGGCAGGTGATTTTCGCCGTTCCAGAAGCATGTACTTCTTTTTTCAGGGTAGGATTTGGGGTTCAGTGCATCATTAGTTAAGGATTTTCCATGTTTGGTTTCTCAGATGCAGAGCTGATGTTGAGACACACAGGTGTAGTGCAGCAACTTCTCTTCCTTTAAAGCAGATAGACATCATTCCTCATACTCGAGGAAGACCTCGCTGTTAAACAGAAACTCATTGGAAGAATACCAGGAGATGGATAAGTACCGGCTGCTATTCTTGACAGAGAAATTGTTACACGTCATTATTATCAAAGGTAGTTTGTGGTTTTTAAAAAAAAAAAGAAAAAAAAGATTCAAGTGATTTGGGCACCTGTGACATTTCAGGACTTGTAGCTGTGCTAGTTTTTAACCAAAGCCATAGACTGGCCCAAATCACAGCTGTTGGAAGCAGAATATAAGATGGATTTCTCTGAACACACAATGAAGTGCTAGCCCTTTTCTAGCCACAAAAGCACCATAGTCCTTTCCATATGTGATTTAAATACCTCATATGGTTAAATATAGATGTTAGGAAGAAAAGAATGGGTCTTTTGAACAGATTGGTACTTTGCTTACCGTAAGGGTGTGAAGGTGCTGTGCTGTACAGTGTGACACCAGCACAGCCACGCTGAAGGCAATAGAGGACATCCTGTACAACAGGGACAGACATGGCTCCGCTCCCTCTTTCAGGTACCCCTGGTGTAAACCTGCAGACAGCTCCTGTAAAGACCCCCTTGGAGCACCACCTGCCTCACAGACCTCAGAGCAGGCACTGGCTGAAACATGTGCAAGTTGCCTGTTGTGTGTATAACACCCATTAAAATTCTTTGTTATGACTCTCTCCCAGTGCGCGGGCGCTGCAGCTGCAGTTTGCTGACAGAGGACCTTTCTTCCTCTGCAGCGCAGGACACGAGCCAGGCAGAGAGCTGGAAGCCAGCGGTGCTGTGTGTCCCGGAGGTGAAATGGGACATTGTGGGTGTGCAGCTGCTAGGCTGTTTGGAGTCTCTGCGGGTGTTGCTGAGCAGCAACCCCATCAGGTGAGGTCGGGAAGGGTGTGGGGCGGGACTCGGGACAAAACTGGGGCTATCAATGAGAAACTGGGAGCTTTGACCTTGGGAACTGCACTGTGGCTGAGTAGAGGTGAGGAAGGGTGGGGGCCATGCGAAACTGCTTGGGGTTTTTGTGTGTGCTGATGATCTTGTCTGTTCCTGACAGCTGAGTGCAGAGCTTTGGTCCCAACAGCCTCGCCACCCTGCTGGAGATCTTAAAAGGCTCCAGGAGGAGAAAAAGGTGCTGCAGGGTGAGGAGCTGATCGAGTGGACATAATTGCTGAGTGTCTGTCATAGTTTGTGGAAAGCCACAAGACTCGTTGCTGCTCCGTGCTCTTCCTAGCACAGCCCCACAGACGTGGAGCTCTGTGTCCATCTCTGTTTCAAGTGTTCTTAATCTTCCTGTCTGTTTCCATACTACTGAGTTTGAATTTAGCTAGTATAATCACACGGAACATGCTGCAATAACTGACCACTGGAGAGTATTTACAGCTTGCCACATGGCTCCTCAGGACTGCTTACTCCTGGGATCAGGCCAAGAACTGTAGTGCCTGGAGAACCTGTTTCAGACCTGGACTTTTCCACAGTCCGATGGCAACCCTTTTCCCCTCCAGGTGATTGTTCTCCCTGTGTGTTCAGCGGGGTGGCCATCCTGGTCCCAGGGTGTAAGGAGAGTGCATGACGACCCCATCAGTGATGCACACCACAACACTGTGGTGAGGCTGGGGAAGACCGGTTCCTGGTGACCACGCATTTTTCATATGCAGGATTACTACTGTGTCTGTATGTGGTGTGGTTTTGTGAGGAGGGAATGAAATACCAGTTCAGTGTGGTACTGCCAGGGAGGGAGGGGAAAGGAAAGAGCATCAGGGCAGGTTGCTCATGTGGGGATGAGGCAGTGGTTTGTTTGGAGGCTTAAAGATCTCTTCTGAGATGGAGATGGTGGGGGAGGTGTTTGGGATTGAGCTGAGGGATCCTTGTGAGTAGTGGGGGCAATTGATAGCAGTGTGAATATTGGCTGTATCGGAGTTCAGTCTGGTGGTTTCCTACATAAACAACCTTTTCTGCTGTCTTTTGGAGGTAAGACAGCAGGTGGACATTCTGAGGTAGAATCTCAGTGTGACTGTTGGTGCTGAAGTTCTCATCATAGCCTAATCGGAGAGCTCTGGAGGAGAGAGGGGAGCTGTCTTGTTCCAAAAGTTTGTCAGCTTGCTGATTTTCTTGCTCACAGTTCATACGGTACACAGAGCAGACAAGAGACTATTTGATGCCTGAAGGCTTTTATACACAACCAGGTAAAAGCCTTGTCCAGTGTCCGGAGATGACCTCACACAGCCACAGCTCTGGCCGCATGGTGTCTGCCCAGATATCTTGGGACAGTTGCTGGAATGGGCAGGGAAGATGCTGGTGGAAGTCTGCTCTTTAGTAAATCCTTGTTACCATCACATTGCTTGTTCTGCTTTTTCCCCTACTGTACATTTCCTGGTACCATCACCACCATATACTTTTTCTGGGACTTAGAAAATACTTTCCATCTCTTTGTCCAGGCCTGTGAGACTTCAGCTGCTCTGCCCTCTTGCATGGCTTACTCTGCTCCTCTCTGATTATCCCTCTTAACCTATCTATGAGGGCTTGATGCGCTTCAGATTTTTTCCCCTTTGTCTTTCTCTGCATCTGTGGGTTTTTAAATGTTTATTATTTTACACTCCTGTGCAGTGGACACCTGTTTCCCCTTCCCTGTGAATGAGCTGGGGCACTTCGTTGTCCCTGTGTGTGCTCTTCCCCACTCTGCTTGGGTAAACAGAGAGTCTCTCTTTCCTCCCAAGTCCACATGTTCCTTCAGTGGCTCCTGGGGTCTTAAGTTTTGCCGAAAGCCTTTCTCTTGCTGGCAGCGTGTGGTTTGAGATGCATCACTCCCCTTCTTGTCACTCTGTCCCATCAGAAACAAGGGTAACATAGATGTTTGGACAAGGTTTTGGGGGCAAGTGTTTTCTCATGGTTATTCCTCAGAGCATTCTCAATCATGAGGCGTTCCCATTGGACTCTTCTTTAGACCTGGCCTGGTCTCAGACATTGATTCCAACTTTCTTCTCTCCTTAGTTTGGAAGCAAAACACCGCTGGGTACAAAAGAGGGGATGCTGCTCCTGGCAAGAGCTGTTGATATCAGTCCCTTGCATGATGCTAGATGCTGCGAAGGGTCTGTGTACCCTCTGTGTCCTGCCTCAACCCAAAGGCATGTACATGGTGGTAGAAGTCCTGCCTTTTGCTGCTCTTGAGCTTTCGACTCCCTGTGGAGTCTCTCTTCTGACTCTCAGTCTTCATTTTACAGTGGGCACGCACTTGCACACTCCTGTCCTGGCTTGTGTGTAGCTGTGAGCAGATGCTGGAGGCTTTTACTGGAAGAGCAGAAATGAATGGAGTGGAGAGATTCAAGCCCCTCTTGAATGGCCTGGAGAGTTGAACCAAGGTGGCACTGAAGGTACGTAGTTCCTCAGGTTTTTGTGGACACGGCACTTGGAATCTAACACAGGATTTGGAGAGCTTGAAGTGGGATGAATTTGGTGCGGATGCATTTGGCTTTGCTGCTTTTTTTTCTGTTGCGGCTTTGTGTTATCTTTGGGCCTCCTTATAAGTCCTGAACCACTGACTTCTAGTCCATGCTCAAAAGCTTTCTCTTGTGTGTGTGTGTGTCGTTTGTTTTCAGGTGGCATGTATGCAGCTGATCAACGCCATGATCTGTCCTGCTGGTGAGCTTGACTTGGGAGTTCCGATTTGTATTGAGCTGATGGGTTCTGGACTTCAACACATCCTCAAGGTAAGGAGCTGCCGTCTTCCCTGTTTCCCCATGGAGTCTGATGGCCCCACAACTGTAGCAGAGCTGTTTTCAGTGTGAAAACACCTAGAAATAGTGTGTTTCTAGTGGACACAAAGCAAAGCTGATCTTCTCAGATCTGCTGGTGCGATGAGACGTGCTATATTGCAGTCCTTTCAGTATCTTTCTAGCTGCCCACACTTGCAGGGACATTCAGCTCCAAGCATGGATTTTTGTTAAATAGCGATAGTGCTTTTTACTGGAAACCTGTGACAATGATCTCTGCTTGTGAATGTGCAGTTCACCCTCCCTTCTGGGTCTGTTGCTGGCCTCAGCTACGTGATTACATGCTCTTCCTAGGGCCTTATTCAAACCTGTGGGCGTATTACCAATATACCCAATCCAGACCATGTTACTTCAAGGTTTACTGTGAACTCTGAGCCCCTGTCATCTTCAAACAATGCAGTTCAGAGGCCTTAGCCTGTAGCTTGGTTGATACTTTCTCAATACTGCAACACCATCAGTTTTCATTGGGTGTGCTTATGTCATTGACAGGAGTTGCGAACACTGGAGAAAGAAGAGCTGAAACTGCAATTGGATATATTTGAAGAACAGTGTGGGGAAGACTCTGAAGACCCAAGGATTCATCTAAATGATACTCGTGCTCAAATGGAATATCCTTTTGCTGTTTGCTGGGCTGTGGATCAGTGTGGGACAGGTGACCTTCCTGGAAGGTTTCTCAGCTCAAACCCAGGTGAAAGTATGACTGGAACTGCCATCTTTACCCAAAGAGGAAACGTGCATGTGTCCAAGCCCTTCATTGCTACTAGGCAGGCATAGGATTGTATGTGGTTTCAGACAGGAATTTCCATAGAGTCCTCCTATCTTTATGGAAGGGTGGGTATGTGCTGATGTGTGGGGTTGGGTTTTTTTGGCAGGGGCAGGGTGGTGTGGTTACCACTTAAGTCAGGATGCAGGTGAACCCAGACATCTTGCTGTTATTGGACCATAGTTGTTATAAAATTTTGCATGCTGGGTTGTCCAACTCTGCCTAAAGAATAAGGGAGTGGGTGAGGCTAAGGCTGGTACTGCACCCTGGAAGAGAGGTTGGTCTGCAGATGACACTTTCGGAGCTTGTGAGTAACAGGAGGCAGAACTGTGCCCAGTGATTTGATACAGCGTGGGCCACAGCTTGTTGGGTATCTCCGTCTAGACTGGCCTTTTAGGCAAGCTGTGGTTTGCCTCCTGGGCAGCACAATGTGGGTGACGTTTCTGTGCAGCATATTGAGCTTTTTGGAGACGGCCCCCAGAGGACACATGAAACAATGGCTGCTTTGCAGAAATATCGTTTTGGAGTATTTTCATCCATGCCTTTCGGTGTGTAAATCTGGGGAGAACAGCAGTCTCTGTAATGGACCTTTCCCCCTGCATAGAGAAATGCCATCCCACAGCCATAGCATGGGATGTGCCACAGCACCCATACTGTGCTGCGGCTGCTTGCGGTTGTGACCCTGGTTAGGAGGGTGACTGGCTAACTAGTCACTAGTTCCCAAAGACATGCCATCCTCAGACTGTACTAACAAAACCCCAGGACATAGGTCTCATCTTGGTCTGGAAAGTGGAGGAGGCAGCTGGTGGTTCAGGCATGGCTTTGGGATGGGGTAGGCAAGAGTAAAGAAATGAGAAAAGAGCATCCTGCTGCCCTGCTAACTATGAGGCACTGCTTGTGGATGAGAGACTCAGACTGAAAGCTCTTCATCCCTGCCCCCCAGGAGTGGCACCTGCACTCTTTCCACGCTACAGTCAGTTCTGTTATAATTCCTTGGGGCACCAAACTGTCTCATCAGAAAGTAGAGTGGGAATGTCAGGGTCATTTTGTTACAGGAAGTGAGAGGCTTTAAAGAAAAGGTATCTTGCAAGAAAGTCTCTGCTGTTGTCTCTGACGTCCAACCCAAGAGCTAAGGGTGGTGGCCTCCTAAGTGTTTTGGTGACTGCGTGTATGTCCAGTGCTGCTTGGCTGCAGTACTGCAGCCAATTTGCTGCTGTTCTTACTTAAAATTATTCTTTAAAATAAGTATGAACCTAAATTAGCAAATTTTCCATGTTCCTTCTTGTGCCTTTGCCTACAATTAGTAGGAAAGTGAAAATTCTTAAATTCTCTGGTTTTCAAAGCTGTTTTATTTCCCCTTTTTGTTTCCCTTTTTTTTTATAAAGTGGCTTTGTTCTTTTCAGCTGTGAGGGAGACGTGTAAGACTAATATTTTTTAGGGGATAGAGAGAATAGGATTATTAGGCAGAAGATCTAAAGGGATGATTGTGCAAGAGGTGCTGCTCACCCAAGGAGTACGAGGTAGCAGGCAGGGAGACGAAGCTCTCTGTCCCATGGGAGTGCAGTGAGCGACCTGCCAGCAGCCTTTCCTTGCCCATTTTTGCAGGAGGCAAAGGCCTGCTGAAACGAGGTTTGAGTAGGGCTGTGCCTCTGGTGTGTGCCTGGAGGTGATTCCTTCAACGACCAGTCCTGCACCGTTTCTTCCCCATGCGGTGTCCATAGCTCATGTGTAAGATCAGTGCCTGAAGAGCTTCCTTGCCGGGGATAGGGATGAGACAGGAGGCAGAGCACCCAAATGTCTCAACAGCCCAGAGAGCTGTTTTTCCTTAGTCCATTCTTCACCGATCTTAGTGAAGTCTTCCATGTCCTGCTCAACACTGTGAAGGATGCCGCCACAGAACCATTTCTCCTCTCAATAATGCAGCACCTTTTGCTAATCCCCAATGACTGAGAAGCCAGGTGAAATTTCGCCCTGGGCCGTGTGAGATGCATGTTTGCCTGTGGTCCCCACTGCACTGCTTTTGTATGAGTGGGAGCAGTGAATAAAGGTTATGTAGGTAAAACTGAAAGTTCTCGTAAGTTTAGTTAGCTTCAACAGCAGAAGGAAGTAGCTAAACACTGCAAGGTAAGTAAATTCCTGATGGTGGGTCTTAGAAGAAAATGCTACAAGTTAGGAATAAATCAGATAAAAGCACAAAATCAGCTAAAAGCATAGAATGGAGCACAGGTGCCAAAAACCAGCAAGAACAAGAAATCATTTTGTAAGTATATTAGTTGCAGAGAGCTCAGGATTAATATTAGTCTGCTATTTCTGGTGAAACGTTGATATGATTCCAATAAGAATCAAATACTTAATGCCATTGTGTTTCAGGCTCCACTAAACAAAAACCACAACTGCACTCCATTTAACAAAATAAATGATATTAAGAAAAGTGGAAGACTTTGTAGAATAGAGGGTGAAAAACTTAGAAAATTAAAGAGCATCTCTGAAAAGGAAGAGTATTCAGATTAGGTGCACCTGAAAAAAATAACTCCGCTATGAACTGACTGAACTGTTAGTCGTCATTCTTCAGAGGTCAGAGAAATTCCAAAAGACTTGAAAAGATTTTCAGAGAAATTATTTTTCAACATGGAAAAGCTGAGAATCTTCTGTTAGAGAACAGAACGCAAAACTGAAGAGTAGATGAGGATGCTTGCAGCAGTTATTGAAAGCTTAAAGTTACTTGAAACTAGTTCCAAAATGCAGTGGGTTGACCTTGGCTGGCCCCAGGTGCCCAACAAGCCACTCCATCACTCCCCTCCTCAGCGGGACAGGGTAGAGAAAATAAGATGAAGAACTCATGGGTCAAAATGAAGACAGTTTAATAAAGAAAAGCAAAGGCCATGCATGGAAGCAAAGGAAACAAACAAAAGATCCTCTGCTCAGCAGGCGATGTCCAGCCACTGCCTGGGAAGTAGGGCCTCAGTTTGTGCAGCTGTTGCTTCAGAAAACAAACGCCTTAATAACGAATGCCCTCCCCCCCCCCTTAGCTTTTATTGCTGAACACGACGTCATATGGTATGGAATATCTCTTTGGTCAGTTGGGGTCAGCTATCCTGGCCACGTCCCCCCCCAACCTCTTGCCCACCCCCAGCCTACTGGCCTTTTGGAGAGGTGTTTGGAGAGACAGCCTTGATGCTGTGAGCACTGCTCAGCAGTAGGCAAAACATTGGTGTGTTATCAACACCTTTCTAGCTACAAATACAAAGCACAGCACTATGAGGGCCACTGTGGGGAAAGGTAACTCCATCCCAGCCAGACCCAATACCATACCACAGAAAACTCTGGTAGCCCAGGTATTTATTAGGCTTTTGAGTTTGCAGGCACTTACTGCTCTCCGTTCTTCCTCACCCAGGACACCTCATCTGTTAATGGAGCTCTGGAAAACTGTGTCAAACCTGTAAAAGTCAGTTCTTTGCTGGCCGAGGAGTGAGACAAGGACATTTAGCATAGAATTACCAAGGGAATTTATTCTTTAATACTTGAGCTATGTGCATAGCCGTGCCTCAGCCTAATGCATGGGGGACCCTGCTACGGAGGAAAGCAGGGTTTCTATATGTTGCAGTACAGTTGTGTAGACCAATCAAATCACTCATGTTAAGGGGTGGGCTAATCAGTCACTATTGCTCGCTTAATCGGTATGTCCTTGTCCAATGCAGGATCAGTATGTGCTTGTCCCGTGCAGGTGGTGTGGACACACGGTCGGTCAGTGGTGTGTTAATCTTCATTGTTATAAACTGATGTCCTGTGCAGGTGGCGGGGTTTATCCTGGATTCTGGTCGATTGCGGTTCTGGCTGTGGTTATATGCCTGGTTGCATTGAAGGGTAAATCTTCTGTTATTCTATCACTGGTATGGGGTGTTCTCAGCTGGCAAGAGCTGGCTTAGGTTGGGTCTTCAGGTCACATTGACCCCTGAGGCTTACTTTCTAAGCAAGTACTTTTTTTCCTTCGGTTTGAATCTTTGGAAAGCTTTGAGAAGTGCAGGCACTAGCTCACATGAGAATTTTATTCCTGCTATTGTCTGCCCTGGAGGTGGTCAACATTCCTAGCTATGACATTGCCTATTGAAATACCCCTATGGCCAGAAGTGAAAATCCATGTCCCATATGCAGTGGTGAGCTGAAGTGAGGAGGAGCTCTGGACAGTTCTTTGTGGTGGGAGGCAACAGCAGCTTCCTCAAGGCCCTGGTGTTCCCAAGTGCTAGACTGTCTGGAAGTGGATTTGGTCTGGCTCAGTGATCATGAGCATTAGCAAGCAGCCTCTGCTGGCTCACTGAAGAGTGTCTGGCCTCCTTCTTGAATTGTGGCAACCGTAGACTGCTGCTCTCCGAAGCGAGCCACCCTAGACAGAAGGTACCTTCCTTGAAAGTGCTTCTCTTCCCTGCTTCCCTTTTGCTGTTATTATTGTTCTCCTCTGGGGTGTTGTCGTGGTTTAACCCCAGCCAGCAACCAGGCACCACAGAGCCGCTCATTCACTCCCTGCCCTGGTGGAATGGGCAAGAGAATCAGAAGAGTAAAACTGAGAAAACTCATGGGTTGAGATAAAGACAGTTTAATAGGTAAAGCAAAAGCCACGCATGCAAGCAAAGCAAAACAAGGAATTCATTCACCAATTCCCTTCGGCAGGCAGGTGTTCAACCAGCTCCAGGAAAGCAGGGCTCCATCACGCATAACGGTTGCTTGCAAAGACAAACACCATCACTCCGAACATCCCCCCCTTCCTCCTTCTTCCCCCAGCTTTATATGCTGAGCATGACGCCATATGGTGACCCCAGCCGGCAACTAAGCACCACGCAACCTCCCAGTGGGATGGGGAGGAGGATCACAAGCAAGAAGTAAAACTCATGGTATTTGTGTAACCCTTCCCACCTCATCAGAGCAAGGTTTAAAATTTTTTGTAACACCCATTAATATAACCTTTGATCTGAACAAGATCCAGAGAGTAAAACGGCCATATGCTCTCCTCCCTACTATTTGGGGATTCCGTGATAATACCTTTTTGGAGTGGAAAGCCCACCACTTGTTAGTGGAGGCACAAGAGGAGTTTAATTCCAAACGCCCTGAAATGAATACATCTTTAGGGATAAATGACACCTATTTTACATATTATGATCAAACGGTTGAGAATTTTTGGGGTCGGAAAATCTGCAATGCTTTTCGCCCCAGAATGAACTTCATCTTCTCTACCAAGGAGGTGGGAATGGCTCCAGTTTTTGTTAGAAGGAATAGAACCTCCATAGTGGGGAATTTTCAAATTCTAGCTGCAGGACCCTATAACATTTCTTGTGAGAAGGTTCCTTTTGACTATACCTTCCACCCTCTGAAGCAGCCAGACTATTATGAAGCAGATTTTTTGCTGAATGTTACTCTCCCATGGTGTATAACATTCCCAAATGGCACAGGAGTTGGGCCAAGAAATCTAACCAATTTTATGTGGCTGTGGTCTAGAGAAAGCCTGAAACTAGAACCTCTAAAGCATACCGACATTCTCCCTTCCCCTGGGCATTCGAATCTCTTGAATTGTAGTAAGATAATTGACTGCAATACAGGTCCCGGGGATCCTCCTGAAACCTGGCTGGTAGAAGGGATAAGGGTGTTAATCTGAGATATATGTACTTGTTGGGGTTATCCCTCTTCTGGTGTCCGGAATTGAGATCCTGGGTGTAATCGTACGGTTAATGTGGCAGCATCTTGGAAAATACAGAATGGTATAGTATATATGGCATCATATTGGAGAACGCAGGCCCAGTATTGTGGTGTGCCGTGAACTCATTATCCTTTAAAAAACATGCCTGTTTGACTGTCACCAAGGCTATATTTGACAGAGTATGACGATACCTGGACTTGTAAGACTGCCACTTATCCAGCACCTTATGGCCTGACTTGGGGATGCTCTGATGGTAAATTTTACTCATGTTTAAATTTGATAAAACATGCAGGACTCATTTGTGGAGTCGTTCTCCCCTCCTTATGTCTGAACAGAGTCTTTAGTTATCTTGATCCACACGAGCATCATTTGAAAAGGTCTGTGGACACCCCAAGTCACGCCCACGATTGGGTCCAAAATATAAGGCAGCCTGACTATTGGACGTTTGGTAAGAAATTAGCCTTTGCCTTAAAGTTTACATTTTTAGGCAGTGGTCAAATCACACTACATCATCAATGGGCAATAGAGAATCTTACATGGCAAAACCAAGTTTTGTCAAATTGGACTCGTTATGCTTTTGGGGAACTTAACTTACCAGTCCAACAGGTATCAAAAATGGCCTTACAAAACTGCGTAGCGCTTGACATGTTGCTACTAAAAGAGCAAGGGGTATGTGGAACGTTAAACCTTACTGAAGGGGAACATTGTATTACCATATACAACGCCACCACCTCAACAGAAGAAGTGTGAGTGAAAAATGAAGGAGATTGCTGACCAGTCTGCCAAACTCTTCCAACCACTGCAACCAAAGGACTGGTTTCACGGACTCTCCCCCAAATCCTGGTTTGCATCTCTCCTATGATCTGTGGGACTCACAGGGTGGGGAAGATGGCTTGTGCAGATAGGAATCACTATATTGACTGGGTTTATATTTTTAATGATAGGAGTAGCAATTGTCCGCTGTATGATTGCTCGTATACTCTCCTCTTTCTCTTCTCTTTTTTCTCCCTCTGTCTGCTATGTTAGAATCACCACCATTGAAGAAGTTCCTGTCGCACCATTCCTGGTGGTTGTTTAGAGCCACGGGGTGGTATAAGAGACAGGAGGAACAGTTAACTGGCTGGAACCCTGGATCTTGGTTCACCTCTCTCCTTAATTCACTGTGACTCATAGCTTCCTCTCTCCTTTCACCCTCTGTTCATTATGCACGGATCACCACCCTAGAAGAAGATGAACTCTACAGGGATGAGATTTGACTGACTGTTTGAGCCACGGGGTGGCGTGAGAGACTGAAATGAAAGGGTTAATGTCTCAAACACTGGGTGGAAAGGAATGTTGACCCGTCAATGAGATAAGGAGCAGTTAGGAAAGGGAATCTTGCAGAGGCGAGTTGGCACTTTTATGGGCCGATTTTCTTATCTTGGGTGACTATCCAAAGTTTGAGACAGCTTTGCACATGCATTTCTGACAGAGGGGAGGGGGGATTGAAATCACTAGAAGTCGTGTGTGTGTCGTGGGGGGGGTGGGGTGGGGGGTGGGATGTGGTGTGTGTGTGTCACGCGCGCACGTGTGTGTGTGTGGTGTGTGTGTGTGTCCCCGCCAACCCCTTTCTAGAAGGTACCAGAACAACAGACCATGCATGCAAGATAATTAGCATACGAAGTGAGACTGGAGGCGGGGACTGGGTTATGAATAGTGCCAATCCAAGAAGCCACATGTACACCAAAGGGACCGGGCCAGAGACGTGGCTGGATCCTACAGTGGTGACTATCTCTTTATCTCTCTCTTTCTCTTTCTCTCTCCCCCCTTCCTCTCCTCGAAATATATTGTAAACCTAACCACAAAGTCCAGTCAAACCTTCACTGAGTGCCTTATTCTGTCCAAAACTTTTAAAGTTTGGAATTGAAGTTGCTTTGATTGAACCTCCTGAGAACCTTGTCGTTTCTCGTGCACATCACCCAGAGTATATCAAACTACGTTTCCCTAAATCCACCAAGCGGGACGGGACAGGGGCTGCTAGGGAAAGATTACGGCCACCAACAGCTTTCAGTCCTGGCCAGATCTAGCCAGGAGAGGACTGTGGAGAAATAGCTCGCAGCTATCTCTATTGCAGCTACCATCTGATTCAGGGTTAGCAGGTAGCTGAGTGTGACGGACAGGTCATAGAAGAAGAGCAGAGACCCGGTGTTGGTGGAGCTCTTAAGCAGTTGACAAGGAGAGATTATGGCCACCAACAGCTTTCATTCCTGGCACCTTCTGTGTGAGATCTCTTGGTGGTGCTTCTGCTTTTAGGGGCAGGGCTGTTATGAGGGTGAGAGCTAGGCAGTAGAGCAAGAGCAGAGCCCCAGGGTTGGTGGGGCTGTGAAAGGGTTGTCAAGGGAATACGAGGGTGTCGTGGTTTAGGCCCAGCAAGCAACAAAGCACCATGGGGCTGCTTGCTCACACCTCCCCACCCAGTAGGATGGGGAGGAGAAAATACAAAGAAAGGCTCACAAGTCGAGACAAGGACAGGGAAGGATCACTCACCAATTATGGTCACAGGCAAAACAGATTCGACTAGGGGAAAAAGAAGTGAATTTAATTTATTACCAATCAAATCAGAGTAGGATAATGAGGAGTAGAACATATCTTAAAAACCCACCCCTCCCTTCTTCCTGGGCTCAGCTTTACTCCTGCTTCCTCTATCTCCTCCCCCGCCAGCGGCGCAGGGGGACAGGGAATGGGGGTTGCGGTCAGTTCATCACACGTTGTTTCTGCCACTCCTTCCTCCTCGGGGGGAGGACTCCTCACACTCTTCCCACTCTTCCCCTGCTCCAGCATGGGGTCCCTCCTAGAGGGGCCAGCCCTCCACAAGCTTCTGCAACACGAGTCCTTTCCACGTGCTGCAGTCCTCCACGAACTGCTCCAGCATGCGCTTTCCCACGGAGTCACGGCCTTCTTTGGGCCCAGCCACCTGCTCTGGTGTGAGGTCCTCCACAGGCTGCAGAGGAATCTCTGCTCCACTGTTAAACCTCCATGGGCTGCAGGGAGTAGGCCTACCGTCTCACCATGGGCTGCAGGGGAATCTCTGCTCTGGCGCACCTCCTCCCTCTCCTTCTTCACTGACCTCGGTGTCTGCATAGTTGTTTCTCTCACATCCCACTCCTCTCTCTGCTGCAGGTGTTTTTTTCAGCAGTCTTGTTTCCTCTTCTTAAATATGTTACCACAGAGGCGCTACCACCATTGCGGAGTCCTACATGGTGAGTTTATGTGTTGTTCCTGGGTCTGGCAGGGGTGAGTGTTAGGTGGTAAAGGAAGTGCAGAGCCCCAGTGTTGATGGGGCATTGAATGGAACGGCAAGACAAGGAGAAGGCTAGCAACTGCTTTCAATATAGGCCACTTCTGTGTTGAAGTCTAGGTAGTGACTTTTCATTTTGTTGCAGGGTCTAGCAAATGTGACTGATGATAGGTGGCAGAGCAAGTGCAGAGCCCCAGTGTTGGTGGGGCATTGAATACAATGCCAAGGAAAAAAGAAGGCTACAAACAGCTTTTGGCCCAGGCCACTTTTGTGTCAAACTCCTAGGTGCTGAGTTTACACGTTGTTGCTGGGTCTGGTGAAGGTAACTGTTAGGTGGTAGACCAAGCGCAGAGCCCCAGTGTTGGTGGGGCTGTGAAGGGGCTGACAAGGGAAGGTGAGGGCTAGCAACAGCTTTCAGTGCTGGCACCTTTCTTGTGGGAGCAGTCGCTGGACATTTTCAGTTTCGGAGCAGAGCCCGACCTACACTGCAAGAGAGAGAGCGAGCATAACATCAGCTGGCTAGGCAAGTGCAGAGCCCCAGCATTGGTGTGGCTCTGAAAGGGTAGCCAAAGGACGGTGAGGTCCAGCAACAGCTTTCAGTCCTGGCACTTTCCATGTGTGAGGAATTGCTGAATGTTTTCATTTTCAGAGCTGAGCTCTATCTAGGCTGAGAGATAGAGCATCACATTACATGGCTAGAGAAGTGCAGAGCCCCGGTGCTGGTAGGGCTGTGAACGGGCTGCCAAGGGAAGCTGAGGGACAGCAACAGCATTCAGTCTTGGCACCTTCTGTTTGGGAGCAGTTGCTGGACTTTCTCAATTTTGGAAATTTCCGTTTCGCCTGGATGATGGCTGAAATCTTTTCACATATCTCGCAGCTCACTTGGGGATAGGGATTAGGTGATTATCTCTGGTTCTGCCTCTTCCTCCTGTTCTCATGGTGACCCTGGTTCGCCTTCAGCCTTTGTTAAGCGAACTGATTTTTTTTTTTTTTATTTCTTCTTCTGTATAGGGGCAATTGATACTGGCACTGGTTGATTCTCTGGTTCAGCTGCATCACCCATCGCTGGGGTCTGAGTAGCCGCAGTACCTGTCACGGGGATTGATCTCTGGGTGGTATTTTTAAATAGTTGTTTAACCCTAAACAAGACCTGAACCA
This sequence comes from Gymnogyps californianus, assembly GCF_018139145.2. Classification (NCBI taxonomy): domain Eukaryota; kingdom Metazoa; phylum Chordata; class Aves; order Accipitriformes; family Cathartidae; genus Gymnogyps; species Gymnogyps californianus. Next base: position 269,939 of record NC_059481.1, read on the forward strand.
CATTCAGGAACACACTGCTTCCTAGCAAGAGGGCCATGCGTGTGGGTTCAACATCCCAAGGATAATCAAAATTTGCAAACTCAAACGCTATTGTAATTAACCTGGCCTAGAAGGGGAAGGGGAAGATGTGAGAAGATGTCTTCCCCATAGGTTGGCTCCCCGAGGAGAAAAGGTAAAAAGCGTAATTATTAATAGTCTCCAGGAGATGGCACCTGAAGTACAGTGATGGCTCCTCCATAGATTGGCTCTCCGAGCAGAAAAGGTAAAAGATATAATTATTAATAGTTTCCCATAGATGGCTCCCGAAGTACCGAGGTGATGGCGATGCTGAGTACAAATACCAAATTAGTTTCACGACCTGCACTTCTATCATATCATAAGCCAGTGTGACAAACAACAACATGATAACTCTAGTCCAGTTCCCACAGGTGATAAACAGCACAACAGGGAGCATATACTGCAAGTAAGGTATTACATAACGTAGTTTTAAGAACAACCACACCAGCTTTGAGAGCAAAAGAATCCATGTCTAAAAGAGAAAACATCCAGCGAGGACTCCCACACAGATGTTGCTAGGTCTCAGAGCTGTTTGTAGCTTCCAATTCCAACAGAGTTTCAGTGCTTGTGGGGCTGTGAAAGGGCTGGCAGGGGAAATTATGAGCTGCAAACAGCTTGCAGTCTTGGCCACTTCTGTGTCTGAGTCCTGGGTGGTTAGTGTCTGTTTTGGAAGTTGGCTCTGGCAATGGTAAAGGGGTAGTGAGGTTTGCCTGCTCCTTCTCTTCCTCCTTGTCTCCTCCTCCTTCTCTTCCACTAGTTGCCTCCTGTTGCCTATTCATGCCTCCTCCTATTTGCACTTTTGACTTCTCCTTCTGTTGCCTCTTCATGCCTTCTGGTTCTGTTGCCTCCTGTTGCATCATCCTCCTATCACCTCGGTGAGATTGAAAACGTCCAACAATTGCTCAGACCTGAAAAGTGCCAGCACTGAATGCTACTGCTTGATCTAACCATGCCTTGGCTAGCCTTTCAGAGCCACACAAACGGTGGGGCTCTGTGCTTCTCTAGCCACCTAATCTTCTGCTCATCCTCTCTCGCAGTGTAAGGAGAGCTCAGGTGAGAAATTGAAAACATCCAGCAATTGCTCAGACATGAAAAGTGCCAGCACTGAAAGCTGTTGCTAGCCAGCAACGTTCCTTGGAAGCGCTTTCACAGGTGCAGCAACACTTGGCTTTGCACTTCTCTAGCCACCTAACGTTATGGTGACTGTCTTTCCTTCTCGTAGACACGAGCTGAGAAATTGCAAACGTCCAGCAATTGCGCAGACATGAAAAGTGCCAGCACTGAAAGCTGTTGCTAGCCAGCACCCTTCCTTGGAAGCGCTTTTGTAGGCCTAAGAACACTGGGGCCCTGTGCTTCTCTAGCCACCTAATCTTCTCCTCATCCTGTCTCGATATCTAAAGAGAGCTCAGGTGAGAAATTGCAAACATCCAGCAATTTCTTACACATGAAAAGTGCCAGCACTGAAAGGTGTTGCTAGCAAGCACCGTTCCTTGGAAGCGCTTTCACAGGTGCAGCAACACTTGGCTTTGCGCTTCTCTAGCCACCTAACGTCACGGTCATTCTCTCTCCGTCTCGTAGAGCTGAGCTGAGAAATTGCAAACGACCAGCAATTTCTCAGACATGAAAAGTGCCAGCACTGAAAGCTGTTGCTAGCCAGCACAGTTCCTTGGCATGTGCTGGGAGGCGTGAGCAGGCTGTGGGAGGAGGAAGCAGGTCTTGCTCCCGTGCTCAGGGAATAGCCGATCGCCAGCTCTGGGGTCAGGAAGGAGTTTTCCCCCGGGGCAGATTGGCACTGCTCCCCAGGGGTTTTTTGCCTTCCTCTGCAGCAATGAGCATGACCACTTGTCAGGGCTCCTCCGGTCCCTTTTGGCTAGGCTACTGCCTGCTGCTCATGCCCCACGAAGATGGCCTGTCGTGCCCTGCAGGTGGGGGGAGGAAGGCTTTTTTTCCCCCACAGTGGGCTAGCAAGTGTCTCCGGGGGTTTTTTGCCTTCCTCTGCAGCATTGGGCACGGCCCCTTGCCAGGGCTCCTTTGGGCCACATCGTGGTTTAAGCCCAGCCAGCAAGGAAGCAGGACGCAGCCGCTTCCCCCTCCCCCTGGTAGTGGGGTGGGGAGGAGGAGGGAAACAAAAAGTAAAAGTCATGGGTGGAGATAAGAACAGTTTAATCACTAAACTAAACTAAACTACGCTCCTAACTCAGAAGAACAATAATAATATAGTAACAAGAACTGTAATGAAAAGGAATAAAACCCAAAAAGGAAATAGCACCCAAGAAAAGGCAAGGGATGCACAATGCAATTGCTCACCAGCCACTGAGCGATGCCCCAGCAGCAATCCGCGCCTCCCGGCCAACTCCCCCCCTCTTTCTCTACTGGCATGACGTTCTATGGTATGGAATAGCCCTTTGGCTGGTTGGGGTCAGCTGCCCTGGCTATGCTCCCTCCCAGCTTCTTGTACACCTGCTTGCTAGCAGAGCATGGGAAAGTGAAAACTCCTTGACTTCAGAGAAGCGCTGCTTAGTAACAACTAAAACATGAGTGTGTTCTCAACAGTCTTCTCCCCCTAAATCCAAAAGACAGCACTGTACCAGCTCCTAGGAAGACAATGAACTCTCTCGCAGCGGAAAGCAGGACAGGCCATTCTGAGTAGGTGCCTGCTGCTCGTGCTCCACGAAGGTGGCCCTGGTGCCCCGCCTGCGGGGGAAGGAAGCTTTGTGGCCTGCCAGGGTGGGCCCCAAGGCTGGCCCTCCTTGGGACTTGCTTCTTGTCCTGTGTAGCATTGAGCAGAGCCCCTTGTCAGGGCTCCTCGGGGCCCTTTTGGCTGCGTTCTCGCCTGCTGCTCTTGCACCTGCAAGGCGCCACTCGTGCCCTGGCTCTCTCTGGCTCTCTTTCCCAGCGCTGGCCAAGAAGCACAGCGGAGCAGTTGTTGGCGCGCAAAAAGTCGGCTTGGCATCGAGAAGTGTAATACTTGGGAAGATAGCACGCACCTCCTCCTCCTCCTCCTCCTCCTCCTCTTTTGGGTGTGATCGGTGCGGATGCTCATTCTTCAACTTCTCGCTCTTGAGGAAACAGGGACTGCTCGGCCTGTCTTCCTGCTGCCCTAGTCTTTGAGCTTTTTGTCCTAAGGGAGAGGTGACATTGATGAGAGTCCTTTCTTCTCCCAGGCTGCAACAAAAAAAGAATTTAGAAACACAGGAGAAGAACTACTTCTAAACTAGGTGAGGGAACGTTTGGGGGTTTTTTGGATGCCAAGATAAAAATTCACATGAGAAAAATTCCTTCTGCGAAAAGAGAGAGAAAAATGGCATTGCTACAAGGTTTCCGTTTGTCCTCGAGAGCACCTTCTTTGTGCATCGGTCAGTTGCCTGCTTCCCTGTTTCTGGCAAAGGTTAATGTTTTCTGAAGCATAAGAATCCTGCGTCCGGCTCTGCACACGACGTAGGGGATTTGCGACTTTCTGTGGCTCTGGCTTGCCTTTGCCAGGCTTCAAGTGCTGTTTTTCCAAGCTCAAGTGAGGATTGCATCAGCCTGCTCCTGGCTAGACGTGCGCAGTCTCTTGCTGCTGGTGAGCATCTGCTGGGAAAGAGCTTGAGAAAACTCCAATAAAATCCTGTTAGCAATTGTAACTTTGTGAGGTGTGTCCTTGCAAGTGGTTTTGGAGCTGCAAAGGCCGTGGCAATTGACGGCACTAAGAGTCTCCCCATGATTTGACTCCTTGGGACGGGAGGGGAAAAGAAGGGGAAGCCTGTGGTGAAGACTATGGTGAGGGAGGCTGTCCCCCTGCAGCCCATGGAGGTCCGTGGTGGAGCAGATATCCACCTGCAGCCCGTGGAGGACCCCACGTTGGAGCAGGAGGATGTATCCGAAGGAGACTGTGACCCGTTGGATAGGCTGCACTGGAGCAGGCTCCTGGCAGGACCTGTGACCCCACGGAGAGAGGAGCCCACGCTGGAGCAGGTTTGCTGGCAGGACTTGTGACCCCGCGGGGGACCCACGCTGGATCTGTCTGTTCCTGAAGGACTGCACCCCATGGAAGGGACCCACGCTGGAGCACTTCATGAAGAACTGTAGCCCGTGGGAAGGACTCACATTGGAGAAGTTAATGGAGGACTGTCTCTCATGGGAGGGACCCCACGCTGGAGCAGGGGAAGAGTGTGAGGAGTCTTCCCCCTGAGGAAGAAGGAGCAGCAGAGACATCTTGTGATGAACTGACCGCAACTCCCATTCCCTGTCCCCCTGCGCTGCTGGTGGGGAGGAGGTAGAGAATTTGGGATTGACGTTTAGCCCAGGAAAAAAGGAGGGGTGGGGGGAATGTGTTTTTAAGATTTGGTTTTATTTCTCATTATCCTACTCTGATTTGACTGGTAATAAATTAAATTCATTTTTTTCCCCAAGACGAGTCTGTTTTGCCCGTGACGGTAATTGCTGAGGGATCTCCCTGTCTTTATCTCGAGCCATGAGGCTTTCATTCTATTTCCTCTCCCCTGTCCAGCTGAGGAGGAGGAGTGACAGAGTGGCTTTGGTGAGGACCTGGTGTCCAGCCCCACAAATGGCATCTGCAATGGGATCTGCATCTGCAATGGCACCTGCAATGGCACCAGCATCTTCCATGACATCTCCAGCTGCATCTGAAACTTCATCTGCATCTGCAATGGGATCTGGAATGGTCTCTGCAATGGGATCTGCCTCTGCCGCGGCATCTACAGCTCCAATGGCATCTTCGGTGGTCAATCCATGCTCTCTTCTCTCAGTCCCCTTCTCTGCCATGTGCCTGGGAAGGTGATTCTGGAGGATACGTTTCTCGATTCCCCCAGGGAGCAAGGTGCGGCTGACCGGCCTCGGAGTCCCCAGGGGGTGCTTCTGGTCACCGTGTTTGTATTAATGCCTGAAACTGTATCTGGCCTGCTAATGCTCTGTGTCTCTGCACACGAACTTGCAATGGTTTGTGCATGTATACATGTAATTCCCTCACCAGCTGAAATAACATCCTCAAGGGTATCCCTAACGGTATCTGTGCCACTCTCGGTCTCGGTATGGGTGTGACTGACTGTCACGGTATCAGTGCCTCTGCACTGGTATCAGGGTCTGTAATGGTATTGGTGATGGCATCTGTAAAGGCATTGGTCTCTGTATCGGTATGTGCGATGTTATTGATATCTGCAATAGGTTCCATATCTGCCCTGGTATCTGCCATGGCTTCTTCAACTGCAGTCGTACCTGCCCCGGCAGTGTGATTTGCTTTGCTGATGGCATCTGCAGGGTTATCAGCAGTCGTATGTGCAGCTGAAACGGTTCCTGTAATGGTATTTGAACCTGCAATGGCATCTGCAACGGCATCTGCATCTGGAATGCTCTGTGTGCAAGTGTCCTCTTGGCTGCAGCTCTCCAGTGCGGGCACCGTTGCAGACCCAGATGCCATTGCAGGTGCCTTTGCAGATGGAAATACAATTCCAGGTGCAACTGCTGATGGAGACGCTTTAGTTGCAATGGTCCCTGCATCTGCATCTTTCTCCAGGTTACAAAACCTGGGAATAGAAGCTGTTCTGCATAATAGACTTGGCTTCTTTTTCTTTTTTCTTTGTATTCCTCCCCATCTGAACAAAGGCAACATGGGCAGGGTCTTTGTGGATTAGGATGGGAGGTGTCATTTTAATTAGAACTTCAGTTTTCCCAAGCTTTTTTTCTTTTGACTTTTCCATTTTTCAATGAGATACACGTGTGTGCTCTGCCTGCTGCATTTCCTAGAGCCTGGGGCAGGACAGAGGCAGGTGAGGGGGCAGTGGGGTGGAAGTTGACATGGCTGGGGTGTGGTGACGTCGCTGGGGTGTGGTGAGGTCCCTGGTGTGGGAGGAAGCTGATTGGTCAGGAGCAGCAGGTGGCATTGAGGTGCTCAGTGCCTGCCAGCGACAGCACAGAGAGCTGAGGGCTGGGGGGGCAGAGAGGCAGGCTGGGGGGACGGCAAGGGGCCAGCAGGGAGGTGATGGCTGGGGCAGGCTTGGTGAGGTCACTTCTGCCAGAGATGCTGATAGGGTAGGAGCAGGCACATGGCTTGGCTGTTCCTTGGGAGGTCACTTCTGTCCCTGCAGGTGCTAGGCCAGCAGCATGCAAATGGCTTGGAAGTTCCTTGGGAGGTCCCTTCTTCCTGAGACCCTGATAGGCCAGCAGCAGGCTGGTGGCTGGGTGGGTGGTGGTGAGGTCCCTTCAGGTGGAGGTGCTGCGAGGCCAGCAGCAAGCTGGAGGGGCATTGCGGGGTCTGTCCTCTCCACTGGGACCCCCTGCCTTGCTCCTTTTTCCCCCAGCTTGTACTGATGAGCACGACGTCCTATGGTCTGGAATGTCCCTTTGGTCAGGCGGGGTCGGCTGTGCCAGCTGTGTCGCATCCCAGCTTCTTGCCCACCCCCTCCCCCCCAGCCTACTCGCTGGTGGGTCAGAGTGAGGAACAGAGGAGCCCCTGACGCTGTGCGAGTACTGTTCAGCAACAGCTGAAACCTCCGTGCTTGATCAGGCCTGGTTGGGTGACAAATCCAAA